>NC_053023.1:144576577-144839336 GCF_003073215.2 Triticum urartu
GGGAGGTGCCCCGGTATCGTATCACCATCACAACTCCTATCTTTACCGTTTTCTTAGTTCGATCCTATTAGTAGTATCTTGATCTAGTAGAATAAAGTTTATGGCATGATCTAGTTTTGAGTTTTGCTTTATGATCCCTCTATGTAATCGAGTCCGTGAGTTATATATAATAAAGATTAGTGTTGAGTCAAGGGCTTGATTATTTTTCCATGATCTTGGGTGAATAAAAGAAAGAAGAAAAGAATAAAAGAAACAAAAAGTTCATATTGATCTTATTGAGAGTAATGACTTCACATAGAAAGAGTATGATGATTAAAAGTTGTTGGGAGTTGGCAGACATAGCTTTGGTCATTGTTGCAATTAATAGGAAGTAATAAGGAAAGAGAGGTTTCACATATAGATATATTATCATTGACATCTTTTATGATTGGGAGCACTCATTAAAATATGACATGCTAAAGAGTTGATGTTGGACAAGGAAGACAACGTAATGAGTTATGTCTTTCTTATATCTGAGATAAAGTATGTTGTCATGGTTTCTCTAACTTGTTGAGCTTGCCTTTCCCCCTCATGCTAGCCAAATTCTCAGCACCAAGTAGAAATGCTACTTGTGCTTCCAAATATCCCTCAACCAGTTTTGCCATGAGAGTCCACCATATCTACCTATGATTGAGTAAGATCCTTCAAGTAAGTTGTCATCGGTGCAAAGCAATAAAAATTGCTCTAAATATGTATGATTGATTGGTGTGGGAGAAATAAGCTTTATACGATCTTGTGATGTGGAAGTAATAAAAGCGACGGACTGCATAATAAAGGTTCATATCACAAGGGGCAATATAAAGTGACGTTCTTTCGCATTGAGATTTTATACACCCAACCATAAAAGCGCATGGCAACCTCTGCTTCCCTCTGCGAAGGGCCTATCCTTTATTATTATCTTCTACCTTATGCAAGAGTCATGGTGATCTCCACCTTTTCTTTTTCATTTTATCCTTTGGCAAGCTCAGCATGTTGGAAAGAACATGATATATATATATATATATATATCTAATTGGATGTAGGGGAGCATGAACCATTATTTTTGACATTACCCTTGAGGTAAAAGGTTGTGGAGCAAAACTATAAGCCCCTATCTTTCTCTGTGTCCGACTAAAACTCTGTAACCCCAAGTATCGCGTGAGTGTTAGCAATTATGGAGGACTAAATGATAGTTGAGTATGTGGACTTGCTTTTTAGATCTGACATAGACTCTTTCCGATGTTATGATAAATTGCAATTGCTTCAATGACTGAGATTATAGTTTGTTGGAGCCCAATAAGGTTTATGATTTATGCTTTTGCATTGTGAATAGATCATCACTTGAACATAAGTAATCATATGACAAAACCTATATATGTTGATGTTATAAGAATAATCATGATGCCTTCATGTCCGTATTTTATTTTTATCGACGCCTCTACCTCTAAACATGAGGACATATTTATTGTTATCGGCTTTTCGCTTGAGGACAAGCAAGGTCTAAGCTTGGGGGAGTTGATACGTCCATTTTGCATCATGCTTTTATATCGATATTTATTGCATTATGGACTGTTATTTCACTTTATGTCACAATACTTATGGCTATTCTCTCTTATTTTACAAGGTTTATATAAAGAGGGAGAATGCCGGCAGCTGGAATTCTGGTTTGGAAAAGGAGCAAATATTAGAGACCTATTCTGCGCAACTCCAAAAGTCCTGAAACTCCACGGAACGTCTTAAAAGAAATAAAGAAAAATCCACGCCAAAGATGAAGGCCAGGGGGCCCACACCCTGCTCACGAGGGTGGGGGCGCCCCCCCTAGGGCGCGCCCCCCTATCTCGTGGGCCCCCTGGTGGCTCTCCGATGCCCATCTTCTCCTATATGAGGTCTTTCGATGAGAAAAAAAATAAGAAGGAACTTTTCGGGACGAGACTCCGCCGCCACGAGGCGGAACCTTGGCGGATCCAATCTAGAGCTCCGGCAAAGCTGTTCTGGCGGGGATACTTCCTTCCCGGAGGGGGAAATCATCACCATCGTCATCACCAACGCTCCTCTCATCGGGAGAGGGCAATCTCCATCAACATCTTCACCAGCACCATCTCATCTCCAAACCCTAGTTCATCTCTTGTATCCAATTCTTGTCTCAAAGTCCGGGATTGGTGCTAGTAGGTTGCTAGAAGTGTTGATTACTCCTTGTAGTTGATGCTAGTTGGTTTAATTGGTGGAAGATCGTATGTTCAGATCCTATATGCATATTATTACCCCTCTGATTATGAACATGTGCTTTGTGAGTAATTACATTCATTCCCGAGGACAAGGGAGAAGTCTTGCTATGAGTAGTCATGTGAATTTGGTATTCGTTTGATATTTTGATAAGATGTATGTTGTCTAGCCTCTAGTGGTGTTATGTGAACGTCGACTACATAACACTTCACCATTATTTGGGCCTAGAGGAAGGCATTGAGAAGTAATAAGTAGATGATGGGTTGCTAGAGTGACAGAAGCTTAAACCCTAGTTTATGCGTTGCTTCGTAAGGGGCTGATTTGGATCCATATGTTTCATGCTATGGTTAGGTTTACCTTAATACTTTTGTTGTAGTTGCGGATGCTTGCAATAGAGGTTAATCATAAGTGGGATGCTTGTTCAAGTAAGAACAGTACCCAAGCACTGGTCCACCCACATATCAAATTATCAAAGTATCGAACGCGAATCATATGAACGTGATGAAAACTAGCTTGACGATATTCCCATGTGTCCTCGAGAGCGATTTTCCTATTATAAGAGTTTGTTCCGGCTTGTCCTTTGCTACAAAAGGATTGGGCCACCTTGCTGCACTTTATTTACTTTTGTTACTTGTTGCTCGTTACAATTTATCGTATCACAAAACTATCTGTTACCACTTATTTCAGTACTTGCAGAGGATACCTTGCTGAAAACCGCTTATCATTTCCTTCTGCTCCTTGTTGGGTTCGACACTCTTACTTATCGAAAGGACTACGATAGATCCCCTATACTTGTGGGTCATCAGCTGCATTCTCTTCTCTCCCACTAAGGCCCATTAAGGCCCATATACTCCCCAGGGGGTTCCGGTAACCCCCCGTACTCCAATAAATGCCTAAACTCACCCGGAACCATTTCGATGTCCAAACATAGCCTTACAATATATCGATCTTTATGTCTCGACCATTCCGAGACTCCTCGCCATGTCTGTGACATATATGGGACTCCGAACTACCTTCGGTACATCAAAAACCATAAACTCATAATACCGATCCTCACCGAACATTAAGCGTGCGGACCCTACGGGTTCGAGAACTATGTAGACATGACCGAGACTCATCTCTGGTCAATAACCAAGAGCGTAACCTGGATGCTCATATTGGTTCCTACATATTCTACGAAGATCTTTATCGGTCAAACCGCATAACAACATACGTTGTTCCCTTTGTCATCGGTATGTTACTTGCTCGAGATTCGATCGTCAGTATCTCAATACCTAATTCAATCTCGTTACCGGCAAGTCTCTTTACTTGTTTCGTAATGAAACATCCCATAACTAACTCATTAGTCACATTTCTTGCAAGGCTTATAGTGATGTGCATTACCGAGAGGGCCCAGAGATACCTCTCCGATACACGGAGTGAAAAATCCTAATCTCGATCTATGCCAACTCAACAAACACCATTGGAGACACCTGTAGAGCATTTTTATAGTCACCCAGTTACATTGTGACGTTTGATAGCACACTAAATGTTCCTCCGGTATTCGGGAGTTGCATAATCTCATAGTCATAGGAACATGTATAAGTTATGGAGAAAGCAATAGCAGTAAAAAAATGATCAAAGTGCTAAGCTAACGTATGGGTCAAGTCAATCACATCATTCTCTAATGATGTGATCCCGCTCATCAAATGACAACTCTTTGTCCATGGCTAGGAAACTTAACCATCTTTGATTAACGAGCTAGTCAAGTAGAGGCATACTAGTGACACTCTGTTTGTCTATGTATTCACACATGCACTAAGTTTCCGGTTAATACAATTCTAGCACGAATAATAAACATTTATCATGATATAAGGAAATATAAATAACAACTTTATTATTGCCTCTAGGGCATATTTCCTTCAAAATCGCTCGATCACATTAATTAGGAAACAAATAACCGATTTTAAAAAATTAATGTGTAAATCATAACAAAGAAATCTTATTATTAAAGCATTTTATGTACCTACTTATTTTTTCACTACTCCTAATGTAGCACTTGTATCCTGCTACGGTTTATTTTCGTTCGGTTTTTCTTCATTCCACCTCCCACCTTTGTATTGTTTTTTTTGTCCCTCCTCCCACCGTCCATTACTCCCTCACTTTTACCTCTCACTTCACGAAAGAAAACCCCTCATGGTTAAAATAATCGGACAAACGAGGCCCCTCGCACGTAATCCCGTCCCACGCAGCGAACAAATCGGGTGAACGAGGCTCCCTCGCATGCAATGAAAAAAAATCAGACGAGGACCCCTACCCCGACCTACCTTTCCCAACTCCCAAGCCCTCTCTCCCTGCGCCGCCGCCCCTACGGATCAGCCGTCCAACACAACCTCCCTCCCTAGCCGGCCGCCACGGCGCCACCACCTCCTCCCCCCATAGCAATGTACATCGGGAGGCGACCACGCGCCTGGCCTAGGTGGGTCTCAGCCTCCCTCCCCCTTCATCCAAGTCTAGGAGCTCCCCTCCCCCTTCATCCAAGTCCAGGAGCTCCCCTCCCCGACCAATCTAACGGATCAAGGCGGTGGCGACAGTCGCACCGCTCCCTTGTAGGTCGAGCAAACCTACCCCCTCCCCTACATCGGCGGCGCCTATAGACCCACCCTCCGCTCACCCTCACACCGTGCTCTCCACGTGCATATCCTTCTCTGAGGTGTCCCTCATCATCTCTCTGCCTCCGCGAGGATAAGCACCCTGGCTTGCCCCCTGGATGTCGATGTCCATATCAAGGTCTCCGTAGCAGAAACAAGGTTTGTTGTCATTGGATCCATGAAGATTTTACGCCTTCCTCGCGCTGGTACTGCTGGTTCATCGGCCAGATCCCATCGGAGAGGAGGAGGTTCATGGCAGAGGGCTGCATGGAGGGGAGGGACGACCTAGCAGGCACCGCGTCATGCGACTGGCCCTTGTTACGCCATGGCTAGCGACCTCGGCGACATGTGCAAGGCCACTGATACGTCTCCAATGTATCTATAATTTTTGCTTGTTCCATGCTGTTATATTATCATTCCTGGATGTTTTACAATCATTTTATAGCAACTTTATAGCATTTTTGGGACTAACCTATTGACATAATGCCCAGTGTCAGTTGCTGTTTTTTGCTTGTTTCTTACTTCGAAAATCAATACCAAACGGAGTCCAGACGCGGCGAAACTTTTTGGAGAATTTTTCTGGACCAGAAGGAACAACTTGGGACGAAGAAGTACCATAGGGGTGCCCCGAAGGGCACCCTGTCACTCGTAACTAAGCCCCACCGGTGCTCGTGGCCACGCCCCTTTGTCTCATGACATCATCCTGGCCCCCCTTCCCTACAGCACATTATCGTTGTTGGCCCCATCGCCACACCACATCTTCTCGTTGACAGCATCGCCGCAACCCTACCAGCGGCGTTGCCACGTGTCGTCTCCGCCCCCACATCACTGCTGCAGCTCACAACGCCGCAGCGCCTGGTATGATCCTCGTGGAGAAGCAATCGCTAGTCCCACGGGGCTCATACTTCAGCGTTGCAGTGCTTGGTACTCTGACCTCGGCTCGAGGCATTTTCTCTACCCCTTCTTACCTTGAAAAATCAGGGTCACCTTGTGTCCTTAAACCTATAAACATCTTTCGGCTAACCTAGCCTCCTCATTCCCTCCGTCCAACAAGGGGTGGTACAGAAATATTGACTTGTTGTCCATTGACTATGCCTTTCGTCCTGATCTTAGGCCCTGACTCACCCTCCATGGACGAACCTTGCGGAGGAAATCTTGGGTTTTGGGGGCATTGGATTCTCACCAATGTTTTCGTTGCTCAAGCCAACATTCTCGCTTCCGCTTCATCGACCCCCGCTTTCACGGTTGCTTCCCTCTAAGGTGGAACGCTCCCCTACCGATGCATTTTAACATCCCATAGCTTCAGCAGATCGCTTAGCCCCAGATGTAGTTACTAATCCATGATCTAGCGTGTACAGAATGAAAACTTCATTCTCGATTCTATGGGAATTTTTATGAAAACGTTTCATTTGCTTCTGTTCAAGGAAGTTTCATTTTCCTATAATGTATCCTAATTTTTTGCCTAATTCTTCCTCTGATGATCGATTCAATCTCTGATAAAAAAGATAGACCATTGTTCTATTTCATCTCTTCAACAATTTTAGTAACAAGCATAAAAATTCGTTGTAGCATTGTTCCAGAAAATCATCTTTGTGGTCCTTGAAAAATGTACTTCCATTGTAGCATCCAGTCGCCTCCCTCACAACATGCCTTGCCACCAGTCGCAACACTATCATCGAACGGTTCTAGCATTTCCATGCTAGGTTCCACCAATGCCGCCGACTGGTTCCAGCACTGACGCCTGCTGGTTGCAGCACTAGCATGATAACCCACTTGTGTAGGGGATCGCAACAGTCTTCGAGGGAAGTATTACAACCTAAATGTATTGATCCGACACAAGGATAGCCAAAGAATACTTGTAAGCCTTAACAGTTGGGTTGTCAATTCAACCACAACTGAAAAATAATACTTGCTCGATAGAATTTATTAGTTGCAAAAGCGATGGAGTGAATGTAGTTGTGATTGTGAAGTAGTAACAAAAGCGTTCCCAACAGTTGCCAAGAACAAAAGTAACGTAAAGAGAGCGAAGTATGAAAAGTGTAGGCATGGGAGTGGGTAATGGACATTGCATGGATGGAATCATATATTTAATAGTCGTAACACAAAGTAGCAACAAACTAGACCCAATTTATCAATCATATGTGAGCATGTATTATGTATGTAGTTGTATGTGTTTGCAATAGCAACTTGCACAACATCTTTTGTCCTACACTCTCATTTCAATGGGATCCTAAATGAAATTAACGTACTCCTTTCACAAAGCACCCGTGCAAAGCATTAAACAATCTATGAACACATGTGATCGACAGATCATAGTCATCCCCTTTGATACCTTGATAACCTCACTTCAAGTTATAGAGTTCAGAACCATAACAAGTGCATATAACTTGCAGATAAGATACAAAACACACACACACACACACACACACACACACACATATATATATATATTCATGGAAACGTAAAATAGCTCATATATGAAATCAAGGTGCTCGGGCCCTAGTGTCAAGCATTAAGCACATCAAAGTCATAGAAACATCAATATCATAACATACGGGGGCACTAGGCATCAACCCTAACAAATCTTGCGTCTATTACGTCAGAGATCTCATTCAATTCCCACCGACCCATGTGCCTACAGGGAGATTACTCGCACATTAGTTGGGAGATCATGATGGTGGTGATGAAGAAGATGTTATTGATGACAATGGAGATGAATTCCCCACTCGATAGGCCAAAGTCAGCCTCCAGATTAGCCCTTCGGAAGAAGGACCGAGGCGGCGGTGGCTCTGTGTCGTGAAAATCCTGGAAAATCAGACTAAGCATTTCGAGACGAAGGATAAATATAGGCCAAAGGGAGGCGTAAGGCGGTAACTAGGGGGCCATGTGGTGGGGTCGTGTGGCAACGTGATGACCCCCTTCAACTCATCTTCTAGGTACGTGGCTCTTTTCTTCATAAATGTTTTTTTGGCTTTTTTTATTTTTCTGAGAAACTTTATTTCTGCAAAAAAATACCAAGGGCAATTTTGCTGACTGAAATAATGCAATTAGAGGACAAAAACATAGCAAAATTGCTCGGAAGAAGTGCATATGTTTGAGACGTATCACCCCCCCCCCAAGCTTAGATTATTGGTTGTCGTCAAGCAATTCAGTTGATAAACTGAAGCCACAAAGGAAAACTTTTACAATAACTATTTCTAGGTGTATGTACAGAAATTTGGTCCAGGATCACTTTACAACCATCTTATAAAAGTAATCATATGAATAACGAAAACTTAGTAAGCATGTTCTCCCATGATCAAAATGGACATGATGCCAATATGAGAACATGATGCCAAAATGTCATGTCTCTTGTACGAAGCACCCCGACAGACAACAATGTTTGGCGGCACAAGTGGCGTGACACGACACCGGCGAAGTTCGCCCCCACATCAACTTTCATCCATCCTTCACCACCAATCCATGCCTATACCAATGTAAATAGACCATAAGTGGAGCTCCAAACGATCTCGTCCATCAAAGCATATCAAATCCAATAACCTAGGTTACTCCAATATGTCGAGGGCTCAATATGTTAATCGTCCAACATGTTTAGCACACAATTGATATCATATCTAATATTAATGCTAGCACAAATCACATTATTGTAACACAAATAATATCCGCGAACCAACCTATGGTTGGATGGTTAGAGGGACAGTGGTATCCCCAGCCTACCAGGGTTCAAGTCGTGGTGTTCGCACTGTTCCTGAATTTATTTCAGGATTTCCGGCGATGCGCTTTCGGTGGAAGGAGACGTTCCCGTCGACGACGAGGAGCATACGGTGATTTCGTAAATCTCAAGTTGAAATGTCGGCTCAGTCTCTTGAAGGTGCTCATAGGGGTAGGGTGGGCGTATGTGCGTTTATAGAGGTGAGTGTATGCACGTATGTATGAGCGCTCGAGTCTGTATTGTGTTATAAAAACACAAATAATATCCTATCTAATATGAATGTGCAACTTTTTTCTACATAAGTAGGACAATGTCGTGTGTTGCAACGTGATATAAATATTCTAGTATGTCAGTCCGTGATTAAAGTAAGATCCCGACATAAAAATACGATTGTGTAAATAAATGTTTATCAAATCCTGTCTATGATTTACTTTATATTTTGATGAGAAGTTTGGTAAGTAAATTAAAGTAAGACTGGTTTAGAAGATAAGTAAATTAAAGTGATTGATTATTATATGAAAAAGGTTGGACGAAAGGTTGATGGGAAGAAAAAGTGAAATATGAAACCTTATATTCTTTTTAAGTAGTACTAGCACATATGCCCGTGCATTGCAACGGGACAAATAATTTGAAACCAGAACATTTTTTGAAAACATGAACCTTTTATAAAAATCATGAATATTTTTTGACTTTGGGATTGTTTTTAAAAATAGGAACATGTTTTCAACATTCGGAACAACTTTAGAAAATGTGCTTTTGAAACACGAACATTATTTTCAATTTTTGAACATTTCAGTAAAATAAGAATATTTTTTGAATCTTGAACATTTTTAAAATGTAACTGTTTTTTTGGAAATCTCAAACAAATTTGGAAAATACTACTCCCTCTGTCCCATAATATAAGAAGGTTTTTGACACTACACTGGTGTAAAAAACGTTCTTATATTATGGGACGAAGGGAGTATCATTTTATGAATTTTGAAGAACCTTTGGAACGATAACAATAAAATAAAATGTCAAAAATAAAGTTAAAACAGTATTTGTTTCAAAATTTTGAAAAGGTTTAGAAATTTTGACCAAAATTGAAATTCTGGAAATTTTGAATTTACAAAAAAAGCGAAAAAGTAAAATAATTTTCCAAAGCAAAAAAGAAAAAATAAACAGGAAATAAAAGGAGAACAAAAACTACAGAAAAAAAGAAAATGTCCCGGCTCAGTCTTGGCTGTCAGGTGCGAAGTCCTCTCTATATGTTACACTGTGCAGCAAATAGGATTTTACCCACCACGTGGGCAGTAAATTAAGTGGGCTGGCTTCACTGGGTCAGAGCGCATGTGGCCCATATACGAAATTCTGAACAAACCATTATTT
Source organism: Triticum urartu (assembly GCF_003073215.2). NCBI lineage: Eukaryota > Viridiplantae > Streptophyta > Magnoliopsida > Poales > Poaceae > Triticum > Triticum urartu. The sequence goes on from NC_053023.1 coordinate 144,586,529, forward strand.
CTTTTCTAACAGGAGGAGGCACAAAAATTAGTACGACCTCGAATAAAAGAAAAATCTTTCCGGTGATGAATGGATGAAAAAAAACTCAAAAAAACGCACCTTGCTTTATTAGTAGATATAGAGATAGAGATAGATATATCATGCCTCTTTTCATTCGTAGAAACAGAAAAATCATAGAAAATAAAATGACATGTAGCTCAATTATTATATGAAAAGAGATGCCGCCGGTTTCATATGATATGGATTTTGTATCCACTGTTTTTTCCTTTAAAATGTGAATGATAGAATACATAAGAATATCAATCCATTCTTACAAAGTAATTACATTTAAAGAACAAAATTCCTATAAAAAATATACTCTTTTCGTTCTAAAATAAATGCCGCTGATTTTGTATAAAGTTAGTCAACACTTATTCTAGGACGGAGTATCAGTTTTAAATTTTCATAAAATTCCTCTAAACTATAACTACACAGGAGGCCTAGGGCAGAGAAGAAAGTAAGGGCAATCCAGTCATTTCAGCAGCTCCGGATGTGGGTCAAACCCAGCGGACCACGCCAGCACAGCCGGGTCGTCGTGCGTGCCGCGCGCCCCACTGCGCAATTCCTCGTGTTCTGCCAGGCGGGAGTTCTCCGAGGCCATTGGAGGCCCCATCGTGAGGGCAGCAAGAGGCCAACCAAAACCCCCTTCCGGAGGGAAAAACGCTAAAACCCGCGTCGCCCTCGCGGTCACGGGCCACACCACTACTCCCCCCGCCGTCACGGTTTCCATCCCTAAATCCTCCCGACTCGCCATTGTCCCGACCGACCCCGCCTCCCCCGCGGCCTTATCCTATTCCTATTCGCCCCCGCCGCCATGGAGGCCGTGCGCGCGTCGGCGGCCTGGGTGGCCAGCCGCTCCTCCCACGTCAAGGTCGACATGCTAGGTATCCGTTTCCCGAATGACACTGGATTTTTTCGACCAGGGCGTATCGTCTTTGTAGGGATTTTTTTTTTCTGGAACGGTACTAGGATTTCTCAGGCCACGCAGTATCATCTTCACAGGCTTCGAAGTTCCTGCGGGTTATTAGTCGATTGTATTTCTAAGCAGTATGTGATTGACCCTGCAAGAAACGAGAGTTAATTTTCTTGTTCTAGGATTGGACTTCAAATGTTCAGTTTCTAGATTCCCGCTCTCTTAGTTGGTGCTTCTTATATGTTGTTTTGGTCAGCCTTCACCATTTTCTGATGTTTATATCAATGTTTTTGCTTTGCTTTCATATGTTTATATCAATGTTCATCCTTCGTTTTGTGACAAATATCCCAAGTGAAGTTCTAAGTTATGTTCCTCTTACCCGTTTGTTCGTTTCACAGAGATTGAGAAGGCTGTGGACAAAATTCAGGGGAACGTTCCAAAAGTTGAGTGGGATTTCGAAGGAATCCATTACTTTGACAATGGTCCGCTCACTGTGCAGTACCTCTTCGTCTTGGACGCGCTGAACTTTTGCTTCTGGCCAGGTATTAGCTCAGCCAGGAACGTACTTGGTGTTTTGAACATGAAGAAATTACTTGAATGATGTATTGTCCTTATCTTATGAGTGGTACTTTTCTTAAGGAATTCTGAAAAATATTAGCACTAACAGACATCAGACATTGCCACTCTATGTTTGCATTTCTTTTGCTCCTGTATAAAATATTCGTATGTTGTTTCTCTTGTATAGCATAACACGTGGTTAGGGGAGAGGAGGGACGGTTTATTTTTCTTTGCTTACTTGTTGACAATGTTTAGGGATATTAAGACATTTGGTCGTGCAGCCAGTATTATTCTTCTCATGACTTCAGGCTTTTTAGATTTTCAGAGTGCCGAAATCAATTTTGTATTGCCTGAAAACAATGCACTAGTGCTTACACCACAAGGAACTTATGGATATTTCTAATTTAGTTTTTTTTTTGTTAGTAGCTATATGTGAGTTTCCTGGATCAACAACCTTCTATGTTGGTTGCTACGTTGCCAACAAGTGGCTAGGGGAGAGGAGTGGCGGTTTATTTTTCTCTCTTTACTTCTTGACAATTATTAGGGGTATTAAGATGTTCAGGCGTGCAGAATTCCTCTTCTCGTCACTTTAGGGTTTTTTAGATTTTCAGAGTGCAGAAATCAACTTCGCATTGTCTGAAAACTATACACTAGTGCTTATACACCACAAGGAACTTCTGGATACTAGTTAATTGCCTGTGTGTTGCAACGGGGGCATCAATATTCTAGCGATCCTCCAGTACAACGCTCAGTGATACTTTCCAAAATTAACATGATCCTCCCGTTCAAAGAATGATACTCTCCATAGTTAACGTGATTCTAACATCCAATGCTCGATGATACTTCCCATAATTAACGCGATCCTCCCGCCCAAAGACGGATACTCCATAATTAACATGATCCTCCCGTCCAAAGAATTATACTCTCCATAATTAATGTGGAACCAACAAACATACGAAACCAAACCAAACCACGACGTACCATCACGACTGCAAACTCCCTTTTAACAGTAGAGATTTCTACCTTAAGTATTTCTTGTTAGTAGCTACACATGATTTTCCTTGGATCAACAACCTTTTATGTTGGCTGCTATTTTGCCAACAAGTGGCTAGGGGAGAGGAGTGATGATTTATTTTTCTCTCTTTACTTGTTGACAATGACTAGGGCTATTCAGAGAATGTATTTTTCCCTTAATTATTTTTTGGCTGCGACTATCTAGCCCTAGGTAATAGATATTTCTCTTGGCTGTTCTTCACTATATTATTGAGCTTATTTTAACAAAATCCTTTGAGTTTTCTTCTGCTATATTTCAGTTGTTACCTTTGTTTGCAAATTACAGTGCATCTTGATTTTGTTACACTCCACATTGTTACTTTTGTGTAGCTCAAAATATAATGTGCACAAGCTTTTATTCTACCTGATGTTCCTTAGTTTCTCTACTGGGTTTAGTTGGATTTAACTGCAATTGACTTCTCTGGATCACTCATTTTATTTGGATAAATGCCTCCCCTTTCTGTTATAATGTGTTTTACTATACTAATGATATTCCTTAATCGAATAGACAAGGACTTGACCTATGACAATTTGGCTTCTGGACTTAAGTTAGCATTAGAGAAAGATAAGTCAGCACTTGATGCAGATCGTCTGAAGAATTATACTGGTACAGTTTCCCTGTTTCTGTGCAAAAGAAGCTATAACTCCCAGTAATTCCCACTAATTGGAAGAAAATGCAACTTATGGAAAATGTAGGACCACAACTTCGAGAACTGCTGAATTGGCCGCGCCCACTGCCAATTGAGGAGGAAAGAGTCCGCCTTCTTCATGAGGTACTACACTGTGTTGCTTATTCAGTATATTGAAGTGTTGGACTTTAAATTTTTCCCACTGTGTTCTGCTCAATTGCTCATATTATTTGAATACTTTGTCACTTAACAACTACAAAAGTCACGCCCATCTTCTTTAGTGCAATTAGGCATAGCTATCCACTTTTACTTCAAATATGCTCTGATCATATTCCATCAGAACTATCATGTTAATGTCGACATTCAAATAACTTCTTTGCCAACTGATCTCAATTTGGTTCTGAAGCATTTATTTGTTCTGGTGCTTTAATTCAGGTTGGTCTGGAGCTTGAAAGAAGCTTTGGCGGCGAGGCTGCTAATCTTGTGAAGTCTGCTGGAAACTCTGCTGCATCTCTGATTGAACTGATTACCCGTCACTTTCCTGGTAAATCAGCCACTGCACTTGTCTTCCACTTGATCTTGATAGCATCATTATTTTAGAGGAAAGGTGTCGCCTGTGCCAGTTCCATTTCATTTAATGGAACCAAGTTCGAACATGGCAGCGCTCAAGACAGACCAGAGTAGCCGTCCAGATAGCGGAGATAGCATCATTTTCATCTGTCCTGTTTTAGTTAGGCCAGATGGCTAAGCTGTATTTCTCCAGCTATATTGGAGAACAGGAACTCAATGGTGTACAATCTTTTCGTTGGCTCCTGTTTAGTCTGTTGTTGTAGTCACATAGCTGCTTCTGCAGATACATTTTACTATCTTGGAGACCTTGGTCCTTGTCCCCTGTCTAGTCATTGGATCATTTGTCAAATGGGCCAATTAGACGTGGGCAGAAACAATGAGAGAAATGCAGAACTTGCCTAGGTGGTTAGGACCACTGGATATGCATAATGGGCTGGGCCATGGACATCCACATAGGACCACAAGATATGGATGATCTTTACGTGGCTACAGCTTACACCTCAGTTAGCTTGCATCCTAGATGTCCCTACTTTGGGATTTGGATGTTTGTTGATTGAGAATACTGAGCATTATTCTTTTTCTTTTCTACTCAGTGGTTAGATCATTGAACTTACGAGACAATTTGCTGTAGCATGAAGTAACTATCTGCTCAGACACGCCTTTAACTCTTGGCCAGTCGGCCTCATTTTGTTCTGTGAACATGCTCGAGGGAAACTTCACCAGAGCAGATGCACTTCATTCCTGGTTTTACTTGCAAATACAACATTGAATATTGTGCGTATGCGCTCCCACCCCAACCCCTAACCATCATGCTAAATAGAAAATGGCCAGACACGATTTGGTTCATCTGTACATCCTAATATTATTTTGTACATGTGTGAGTCATTCAACCAATACCATGTGTAATTATGGTGATACTGATAGATGGTAGCCACTGTTGTCCAAGTCCTGACTGCCGATATATTTTACTTTCTTTTCTCATGCATACTTGGTCATAATTAAACTGTACCTTGAGGAAAATTTCACTGCAGACTGGTTGTAACACTCTTGAACATATTTATTAGAATGCATCTATCTGGCATGACAGATTTGTTGTAACTCAATTTTGACAGGCTTTCGAGATCACTCACTTTACAAGGGACACCAGGTTTTCCTGTACAAGCGAGCCCAGATATTCGTTGCTGATTTGTGGGGTGCTTTCAAGGGGGAAAACTACGGAGAGTTCTACGACATCAAGTCCATCACCATCTTTGCCGACTATATTGTCCCTGCTGTACTGAGGGAGCTTGGCATACTGAAATACGAGTCGAGTCTATGTTGCTCGATCGACTCGAACAGCGAGATTGTGCCTGGAAGCGAAGAGGAAGTGGAGATTCGTGCTTGTTCTGTTCATGCCGTTGAAAAAATGAGGGAACTCATCAACAAAAAGTTTGGGAAGCAGGTACGGGCATCTGAATCTCTTCCTCTCTTTTTCGAATGACCACATCTGAATCAGGTTCACCTGAGGCTTTCATGCCATTTATTCTCTGACCTGCACTCCTGGCTGGTACACAACACAAACTAACGGCTGCAGATTGGTGTTTGGTTGCACTCTGTATTATCACTGAAAAAATAACCGATGAAATTCATTAAGTTTACTTGAGTGCACGATCAACTTCATTATGTTTAACATCATTAGGTTTCGTAAGCAAAGCAGTCAATGTGTGTAGCATTTGATTCAACTCGGGCTGACTCCGCTCTTGCTTTTGTGTTTTTCCTGGCAGCTTCTGAGCATTGACATTGACCTCTGGCTCTGGTCGGTAGGCGTTCAGAACATGGCGCTGTCTCATCACCGCACCCTCTCCATTTACTACTGAGACTACGCTAGCAGCAGCTGCCACCCTCCCTCTCCGCGGCGGAAGATCGGCCGCGTCTTGGGGATCTCCTTTAGCTGCTGCTACATATGGATACTGAAATTTTGTCCCTCTCCGAGGAGTGCACAAAAGTGCAAGCTGTCGCTACCGTAGGGTCATCAAGACTTATAGGTAGAACTGGTGTTACTGCGTCTATGTATTGTGGTGGTAGTCCCAAACCATCTTTTTGTTTCATCCAATCTAAAAAAAAAATCTGCGCTTTGTCCGAAATTCAACCAGCGGCTATCATTCTAGAAAGCGGCCCAGGTTAGGGCATCTCCAAGTCCATCGAAACGGACACCCTAAACATTGGTGGACACGTCCGGACGTGTCCATGGACAGCGCTTGTGGAGTCGGTCATCCAATCCCATACATCAAATGCCCGTCCTAGGTTCCTTCTCCTCCATTTGACATGCACATATAGATCAATATTAATTTATACAAAGTGCAAACATATGCAATAACAATCAAAATGCGTCGATATTTGATATTCATAAAGTTTTGTACGTTCAAGCCCAAAAATTGCCAGTCCGGTTGGCGCCAAACATCCTCCCTCTTCCTCTATCTGCGGAGGCGGGTAGTGCGTGTGCCGTGTTGGCTTTGTGAGCGGCCACTACTCGTGGGTCCTTTGCCTCTAGGCCTGGCGGGACTAAGAACATCTCTGCCACCACCTCCTCCTGTTCCTTTGCGGTGGTGGACTGTGAAACAAAACGGGAACTCAAGTGCATAGCAGCAGCGAATGGAGTGGAGATAGTGGGGGAAAGGGCGGCTTTCTTGCGAAAACAGTGCGGAAGTGGCCAAATACACAGGCTCCGTCTTGCTTTTGTGTGGGACAGGGGTGTTGGATTCCGACGTGGCGGCTGTCCGGATATCAAATCTTTTTTAGGTTTGCTTCGGTCTATGTGAATTTGGACGCACAAACAGATTAAAGGAATAGACAGTGTTGAAGGCCTCAAAATGTTCGGACAACATGGTCCGAACGTTCTTGCCAAAAGAAAAACATGGTCCGAACGTTATGGACGGTTTGATTCACGACTTTGGAGATGCCCTTAGATTTACTTTTTTGAGACACTGGAGATGCCCTTAGACAACAACTCCGTAGCCTACGTGTGCCCATAATCGCATGTCGAGATTTGGTCGGTAGGGAAGCAGCATTGGAAAAGACGTGCCCGATGAATGAAATGAAACGCATCTCGTCTACAATGTTCCCTGTCCTCCGTTGCTGCTCTGAATTCCGCCCGCCCGCCGCCTTTCCGGGCTTCTGCGGTCTCAAGCATGGGCGCAGGTGACCGGTCCGTGTCCGCCGGGTACTAGTATGTGGTAGGTCTGGAGGTGTCAGGGGTGTCGTGGCCTCTGAGGCAGCGCGAGGAGGCGCCGGGCCGGCGGCGCTGGGCAGCGGCGACGTCCCGCGTCATGGCAGAAGGCCACGCCTTTCTGTCGGTTCCTGCGCATAACTGCATCCAGCAGGCTCCCTCACGAATAAAACTGTACGCCTATGTAACACACGCGTCCCTGGCTGCTCATGAAGTCAACCCGTCAGCCATGAGATCCGCTCGCGTGTTCGATGTCGCGTAAAGCTATCTACCGTGGCAAAATTTCGTGTTCTGACCCTTTTCGCATAAAAATTCAGGATCTGACCTCGGTTGGAAATAATTTCGGAATTTGACCCTTTTGCTATCGTCAGGGGTTCTGGCGGTAGGCTTAGACAGGCTACCGCGAGGGGCCCTGGCGGTAGGGTGCGACGGAGGGGAACGGCGGCCGTTTGCCCGAGCTGACGTGAATAAGCACCCTACCGCCAGGGACCCTGGCGGTAGCCTGTCTAACCCTACCGCCAGAACCCCCGGCGGTAGGTGGTGGCTGGGTTTTTGCCTCGGAAAGTTTCTGTAACGGAATATCAAAGTGCCCTGGCAGTAGGTTCACCCTACCACTAGGGAGGTTGACGGTAGATTGTGTGACCCTACCGTCAAGGTCCGTGGCGGTAGGTCCTGTGTTTTATGGTTTCAAGTTTAACTGTTTGCTTCTTTTCAATATCAATATCACAACAATGATATAGAGCCTAAAAAACAGATCTCAAACAATTAAACTTGGACATCACATACACATTACTAAAATTTGAAGTACATGTCAAACGAAGTTCAACTAATTAGCAAACGGAGTTCCACATATAGCAAACACATAGTTTCATGAATAGCAAACATATAGTTCCACGTAGTTTCATAACCACTAGACAACTACAATAGCCAAGTATTCAAGAGCCAAATTACTTGCTCTTGCCCCTCTTGGAGGTACGGTCCTCGTTCCTCTTTGAACGAGTCTCTTCAGTCTTCTTCTTGGGCCGTCGAGTAACCGGTCTCTGGAAAGAGTCTGGACTCAGCAAATCCTTCTTCTTTGGATTCCTCTTTGGTAGTTGAGATTGTTTAGATGATTGAGTTGGTGGAGGTCCATAATCTTCATCGTACTCCTCCTCCCCATTGCTCTCATCCTCCTCTTCCGCACGATACTCCTCCTCCTCCCCTTCTTCATGTGTGGCCTCCTCATCCTCCTCCTCCTCCTCAACCAACCTAGACGACGAGGGAACATGGCTCGATGAGCCGATGTGACCCTGTGTGGCTGCAGGATGATAAGCTTCAACCGACCCAGCTCCAGCACACCCAAGCAGGCCTACCAGCTTGCGACAGCGCTTCACGAACTTCTGCACTCACAATGAAACAAGGGCATAATAAGTATCAGATTTATGATTGCAAGTGAACAAGATGCATCTGTTTCGAGGAGGCTGAAATTGTACCTTCATCGTCACCCTCACTTTGTTCTCAGATTGTACGCTCCCGGGGGCATCACCTAGTGCATTTGAGGCTTCAAAGATGCATCTGTTCAACTCACCGGACTGTAACGACATAAGTCAGTCACGATGACGAATAAAATAATTTAAATACAACCGTCGGTTCAAACTTACCACTCTGTTGATGAGGGGTGCAAACTCCCTAAATCCACTATGCACATCTCTGATGCGGTCTGGTAGGCCTCTTCCTCAGGGTCATCCCTCTCTAGCTCCGCGATGTCCTCCGCCGTCCACCGAGGCCTGAGACGAAGACGGTGCTTCTGGCCATCATCGTACCACCTCATGTGTCGGCCCAGGTAAGCATCCCAGTCAGTCACTTTCCTCTCCTCATCTTTACGGAACCTCCGTCGGTTCCACTCCGTCACATGAGTTTTATGCTCCTCTCCCCAGTCTGTGATCGACTAATTCTTCTACCGGCTCATCCTGCAAGGCATAGGCCACAAGAAACATCATAATAAAGTCGAATGCAATGAAATCATGGGCGCGAAGAACAAGCGCGCTCACATGTGGAGCGTGTGGCCGCCGGTATCAGTCGACGGGCCCGGTGGGGTATGCTGATACATCCCAAACTGCGTGGCCACGCGGTGTGGCAAGTGCCACTCGACGACGTACACACAGATCATGGGCACGATGCACCGCCAAAGACCACTGTCCGCATCGCACATCACGTTCAGATTGAAGTCCAACTCTCGTTCATGATACGGCCACCAGTTTACCTATTACATATACATTGGTAAGTTCCCACTCTCGGTCAAAAGTGGAATCAAAGAGAAAGGTGGTGAGCGAGTTCATATATCTGCGTATGCGTCAAAGCGTCCAACTCGTTGGTGAAGGTCTTGTACGAAGTCTTGTTCAGGCCCGTGTAGAGTTTGACAACATCCCACTCGTAAGCTACGGTGGGGTGTCGATTCGCGTCGCCGTCTTCGCTATAGGCACCCCATGGGCGTCTGGCATCTTCTTCGGATGCCCCACTGACAGCCGTTCCCACATCCAAATGGAGAGGGGCCACACAAAGCCACCCATATTACACTTGTCTCCTGTCCTCTGGGTTGCGTCGTCAAGCTGCAAAACATCAAATGAGGATCAGATATAACAAAATGTCATGGACATACTTTTGTACCAAACGGTATAGGTAGGCAATGAGATACTCTCTTATCGAACGATATAGGTAGGCGAGAGATGCGGTCCCCCAACTGCACCCTGCATCCTAGTCGGCTAGGAAGAACAGATATGACCAGTTGCAGAGTTCCCGGATCTGTCTGGAAACACGACCTCCGTGAGAAGATACCACAGGTAGGCCCTCGCGTACCACTCCACAGTCACCTCATCGGCGTCTTCAGGGCATGTCTTCCGATGCTCCGAGAGCCAGGGCAATGGTACACTGGATGTACGGTTACCCTTAGCACCGGGGCAGTCGCCGACGAGGGTGGTAACCCTCTGCTGCCAGTTGGTCCTCTCCACTCGCCCGGTGAGTGCTTGACCCTCGATCAGCATGGCAGTAATCATCGACCAATGCTCGAGGGTCACCGTCATCTCTCCGCATGGTAGATGGAAAGAATGGGCCTCCGGTCGCCACCGGTCAATCAAAGCTGCCAGAGCTACGTGGACAAGCGTCAACGGCTGACGCTTGAACTGCAACACGAAACCCAATAGTCGGCTCTCTTGAAGTACGACGTGTAGCGCTCGTCGTAGTCCATATTCCTGGCAACCCCGTGACCCCTCATGCGCAGTGGCTGGAGCATCTGTCAAAAAGTGGACGACAAAAGTTAGGAACTTATTTTCATCAATCCGAAAACTTAGATCAATATTTCCTTCATATTACTTACCACTCCGTTCTCTATGAAACGGGCACGATGACCCTTGTCGAATGCGTAGTCAAGTATGGAGTACCGTGGGCCGATGTTGTCCGCAAGAGGTGCCCGCCATAAGAAAATTTCATAAACAAAAGCATCATAAGCATAAGCATACATAAACAAAAAATGAAATTTCTTGGTTACATGAATTAGGGTTCATCTTCCAACATGCATATTCCTCCAACAACATCTACTACACATGATGGATCACATCATATCAACATGCATCATATCAAAATAAAATCCTCCAACATGCATCATATCATCATTTTTTTAACATTTTTTTTGAAATAGAGTTCATCTTGAATGTATTTTCTCCAAACATCTTCATATCATCATATCAACATGCATCATAAAACAAAGCAAGTCCTCCCACATGCATTAAATCATAATTTTTTTAACAAAAAAATATATGAACTAGGGTTCATCTTCACACTAACATATGAACTATTGATTAGAGTTCATATTCAATACCATTAGTTACTAAAGAACTAAGAACTGGAACTAGAATCAAGCTAAAACAATCCTAGGTGGAAAAAAATCCAATCTAAGTTCAAAAACATGAGGGATTTCAAGCAAATAATGCGTCGAATAGGAAGCAAGTTTGCAAAAACTACTTGGAGGGATCGGAGGAGCTTATGTTTCTCTCTTTGGGGCCATATCGATCCGAAAAACGATGAAGAAACGGTGAAGATCCGAGTGGAAGAGTGGAGGAGATGAGAGAGGGAGAGAGGGGCGAGGAAAAAAAAGAAGAACTGTCGACGGGGGGGGGGATGGGCAGGGGCGCGGGGTCGGGCGAAATAACTGCTGCACCCTACCGCTGGGGAGCTGGCGGTAGGGTAGCACGCGGAGACAATCGCCGTCTCCCTCCGTCGCACCCTACCGCCATGGGCCCTGGTGGTAGGATGGCTAACCCTACCGCCAGCGCCCCTGGCGGTAAGAAAAAGGGTCAAATCCCAAAACTTTTTCCAACCGGGGTCATATCCTGAATTTCTATGCGAGAAGGGTCAAAACACGAAATTTTGTCGCACAAAACTTGGTTCCTTGGTAGTAATGCGTTTACATTCTTTGGAGTTGGGACACATTCTTGGTAGTAAGAGCGACTCTGACGCGTGTTTACATTCTTTGGAGTTAGGGACACATTCTTGATAGTAAGAGCAATTCCAACACGACGACCCATTTCGTCCGCGCGCGTTCGTTTGGATCTCCGCGGACAGAAAAGTCGGCCCAACGCGTCGACCCAAACGGATGCGCGTTCGCTTTTTGTTCATCCGGCGACCTATTCCTGGCCTATATTTGGGCCTCATTTGTGTCGGCGCGGACACGAAGCGGACGCGCGCCTACTCCTCCCTCTAGCCCGTCAATCGGTGGCACATTGGCCATTCTCTTCCACTCCCATCGACAGCAAGCCCTCGCCTGCCCCACCCCATCGCCGCCGCCCAGTTTCAGTGTCCCTGCCAGCAGTTCATGCCCACACACCTCCCCCACACACCGCCACCTCCCACGTCACCGCCACCACCGCCTCGCCGTCGGGCCACCGCAGCTTCCCACCCCACCCCGACATCGCCGCGAGCATGAAGTTGCCCCCACGGCCCTGGCCAGTTCCTTCGTCTGATGCCGCCAGGCCAGCTACCTGGTCCAGGGGAGGCGTGTGTCTCTTCGATGGCCAGCTTCTTCGACGACGCCTGCAAACTCTTCGACAGTTTGCCCCCAAGGTACAAATGGACTCCGCCGACGAGTTCTTTTTCCACAATTTTCTCTACGACTCCGACGATTCATCATCCGATGATGAGGAGATGGTGGCTGCCATTGGTCCATGACCACCTTAGTAGGCAGCGGCCATTGTTCCAGGGCTCGATCCCGGGGCACACTCTGGCGTTGAATCGCAACTGAGAGAGCGGTCATTTTCTTCTTTGGAAGGACTACTTTGAGACAGCCAACCCACTCTTCAAACATCATCAATTCCGGCGCCGTTTCCGTATGGCTAGACATGTTTTCAACCGTATTCGAGAGGGGGTGATCGGATACGATAAGTATTTCAAGTGCAAGGAGGATGCCCTTGGAAAGTCTGGCTTCTCCTTTTATTAGAAATGCACTGCAGCTATTCAGATGCTTGCATACAGAGTGCCCAGTGATCTCATTGATGAGTACGTCCGTATGAGCGAGTCTATGTGCTTAGAGTCCATGTACAGGTTCTGCAAGGTTGTGATTGCAGTATTTGGGCCTGAGTACTTGAGAGAGCCGACTGCTGAAGATACAACCCGCTTGTTGGTGATCAAAGAGAACATGGGCTTCCCAGAGATGCTTGGCAGCATATACTGCATGCACTGGGAGTGGAAGAACTGCCCTTCTGCTTGGCAAGGGTAGTATAGGGGCCATGTCAGGGCTTGCACTGTCATACTTGAGGCCGTGGCCTCACAAGATCTCTGGATCTGGCGGCATGGCCGGATCACACAATGATATCAATGTACTTCAACGCTCGCCGGTGTTTGCAAGGATTGCCGAAGGCAACAACCTGCTGGTTAACATCAACGACCACAACTACAACAAAGGATACTACCTAACTGACGATATCTATCCTCAGTGGACCACTGTTGTGAAGACAATCCCCAACCATGTCGGAGAGAAGAGGAGGAGATTTGCTCAGGGGCAAGAGTGCTAGGAAGGACGTCGAGCGTGACTTTGGTGTTCTGCAATCTCGATGGGGCATCGTTCGGTATCCTGCTAGAACTTGGAGCACCAAGAAGTTGTGGGAGATGGTGACAGCTTGTGTGATCATGCACAATATGATCGTAGAGGATGAGCGTCTGGAACGTATCTATATACGATCAAGGGTTTCAGTTTCAGGGTGACAGTTTATGCCTGAGCATGAAGGAGGAGCGGCAACGCTTGCACAGTTCATCCAATTTCATCATCAAATGCCTGATTGGGAAAACTCACAGTCAACTACAAGATGATTTGGTTGATCATATGTGGGCTCATGTTGGCAATCAATAGATGTATAGACAATTTAATTTTTTTACGGCTTGTAAACTACGATGTATTTATTTGGGTTGTGAAACTATGCTATATTTATTTGCTTGCGAAGCTATGCAAAATGTGTGTATTTGTTGAAAAACGACGGCATGCAGGCCACTCGGGCAAATATGGGCCAGGGCATTGGGCGCAATGCTGACCCAAGTCAAAAATAGGGTGGACGCCGAGCGGGCGGCCGACCCAAACAGACAAAAAGTGGACAAAACACGCATCCGTTTAGGTCGGCACGTTGGAGTTGCTCTAATGTCTCCAACTCCAAAGAATGTAATGCGTCCACGGACTTTCCATGAAGCTCTAATGCCGTCTCCATCCACAGACCGGAGAACCAGTCTTCGAACGTGGGAGCCGACCATCCAATGCTATCCACATATTTTTCAAAACGCATTTTAATAGACCAGATGAAATTCATGCAAATTGGATCTTTTTCATATAAACCGAAGCACATTTGAATGCGGAGAGACGCCGCGTGGTGCTGTTTGAATGCGGAGAGACGTCACATGCACCGAGAAGCGGTGCGGGGCGCTCTTGGCCGGCGTGTCGCTTCAATGACAGCTCCAATGAGAGGTCGTGCACACTCTGGGACGACATGAATGTGACGCTAACCAGCATCGCTGGGAAAGCACGTGGGCGATACAGATGGTTTTTGGGTAGGCCATGTTTGCTAGAAGACGGCATAGCAGCAGTCTGGGCCCCCGCAAAGCCCCCCCCATCTGTCTCCGGCTTGCGGGAAAAAGTGCATTCGAACCGCTGAACGGACGGATGCAAGACCACGTTGGAAGGGAACACACGTCCGGACTATGCGATCCGAATAGTTGCGGGCGTTTTGAGGGTCAACATTGGAGATGCCCGAATATTAACAATCATATCGGCATAAAATCAAACAATGGTTGGCATCTCTAGATACATTCATCAAATGCCATCCCTATTTGCTTGCAAAAGAAACGACATGTCCATAGCCAACACCCATTTGTGCCAAATCAGCAATGCCCAGGGGTTAAGATGGCAATGGGCCGACCAACACCTTGCCTTGGACCTGGCCCCGTGGCTCAAAGGTCAATGTGTGAGCCTATGGGTCGGCCCATTTTATCAAAAAATTGTGGCCTCACTAACCCGTTGGATACATGAGGCAAACCCTAAATCCAGCAAAATCACACTTACAGTTTTGTTTATAGTCCAGTAAATGACAAGTCACATCCTGTAAAATGACGAGATCAAAAGATTACAGGTTTCAAAGAGCATCAAGCTAAAGACCTCAAGAAATAGTGATTATTAGACAATCCAACAAATCAAAAGATTACAGGTTCAACATATCTGTTGGAGAAAGATTACAGGTTTCAAAGAGCATCAACAGATCAAAAGATTACAGGTTCCACATTCCAACATCTCTTTGCTTCATCATCTGCTGGAGGTTAACATCAATTGCTCCAACAAGCTTCAGTCCTCATTATCTGTATTTACAAGAAAATGTTACAAGAATAACTCTGTACACGCCTGAATAATATATTTATGAACAGAGAAATATTCTTGGTAGCAAGATACAAAAGACCTACCCATTAGATACATATTATTAGACATCAACTTCCATGACCATGATGTTCAACCTAGCAGCATTCAGAATCATGATGTTCAACTTAGCAAGATACTAAAAGATGATTGCAATGCATGGGTTCTTATATGTCAGCTTGGTAGCTGATGACCCACAAGTATAGGGTATCAATCATAGTCCTTTCATAAGTAAGAGTGTCGAACCCAACGAGGAGCAGAAGGAAATGACAAGCGATTTTCAGCAAGATAATTCTGCAAGCAACTGAAATTGTAGGTAACAAATAGTTCCATAGCAAGATAATTTGTAACGAACAAGTAATAGTAACGGTAACAAAAGTGCAGCAAGGTAGCCCAATACTTTTGTGGAAAAGGACAGGCCGAAACGGTCTCTTATAATAAGCAAAACGTTCTTGAGGACACATGGGAATTTCTTCTAGTCACTTTCATCGTGTTGGTTTGATTCGTGTTCGCTACTTTGATAACATGGTATGTGGGTGGACCGGTGCTTGGGTGATGTTCTTACTTGAACAAGCCTCCCACTTATGATTAACCCCCTCGCAAGCATCCGCAACTACGAGAAAAGTATCTCTACTCCTAATGGAGGAGTTGGTAGCCTGGTACGGTCTTTTTTCATTCGGTTTTATTTTGTCCCACCTCTCACCACCCCTTTCGCTGGTTTTTTCCCTTTAAAAAACCAAATCCCATTAAGGAGGATCTTGTTTCATGCTTGCTTTGGCAGGTGTTGATTCAATTCAATTACGTAAATAACAGGTAATTAAGAATTCATAAATCGCATCATATATGTAAGATCACCTTCCTAAAAAACAGACATAAGATTTTTCTTGATAGCCTTCCAAACAAAATCAGATATTCCCGCATAACGAATCACTACCCCCGCTCTATGCCATTTATTATTATCTCTACTATTAATTGGCAATCACAAGTTTCCTAATACAACAACAATAACATATCTTTTTTCTTATGCGCGTACGCATCCGCGCGTGCACCATGTAAGACGCCGTGGCTGGGCCTGACGCCGACGCGCTTCTCGAGAATGCCAGGGTGTGGATCATGGTCTCGAGGACGGCCGTGGGTGAAAAGCAGGTCGTCGGGCCGCCACATACAGGCATATGTGAATGTGCTGTCATATTATATTTCTTGTGAGTCATACAGAGGGCCAGACAGGCTAAATTCTCAAATCAAGTGTGATCATTCAAATGTCAAAAGAATCGTTAGGGAAATGCGTCCAACAATACTCGGTAGTTGTCGTCATCGTTCATAGCAGTCATTCATGCGAAAATATTATGGAATTGAGCACATAATCAATTGGGATATCAAACCATTAATGCAATTAATTAGTTAGAGAGTTAATTACGCGTGTAATTAATTAGGTACATTTAAATAGGAAAACACACTGAATCAATTTGAAAATCGAGTCATTAATGCAATTAATTAATTAGGTAGACAATTCATTATGCCTAGAGATAATTAGATGTAATGATTTTTTTCAATTAGGCAGATAATTAATTTATTTGGTTAGTAGTTAATTAGGCATATAGGGTATTAGGTATGTCGTTAATTATTTGTGTACTTATGTGACACCCGAAGACCGGCGCTCCAGATGCCTTCCATGGATTCCGAGATTCGTCGGTGATTTGTTTGGTTCGTTGCATTCATCTTTGCATCATGTTGCATCATGTCATCTTGCACCCCTTTTTAAAACTCAACTAAATAAACCGTATGGATCTTCGATCCATTTAAATTGAGGGAATTCACATGGTGAAATTCTCTTCAAAACATACCAAAGTCTCCCAATATTTTTAGGGAGCTATAACAAAATATTCTATTTACTTCGAAGCCATCGTAACAAACTTGCATTTTAATTCCCTCTTGTTTCTAAAATATATTTTTGCATCCATGATCTTTTTTCCATATGGCCCATTTCAAGTTGTGGCACTTTGGCAATATGCCAAGTGGCTACTTGTTAATTTTCGTCTCAATTAGAAAATATTTGAGCCGTCAAATATTTTCTCTTCCTCTCTATCATTTTCTTTTCTAAACTATGGGAGATCAGAGAGAGAAGAGAGCCCAACCCTACTGCACCTCCCAGCAGCCCAATTTGGCCCAAGGTCCACTCCCTCCTAACCCTAGCCGATCGAGATCCCACCCCTGGTTCGATCCCCTTCTTCCCTCGACCCCCATCTCCTTCCCGCAGCGCGCCGTCTTCTCTCCTGATCCCCTCGCTCCCTCTGCTCTACCCCGCCTCCACGCCACCGTCCTCCATGGCCGATGCCGACTGAGCTCGAAGCTCCGCAGCTGCACCTCGTCGCCGGAATCCCGCTCCTCTGCCTCCCTGCTTCGTCCACGGTGACGGCATGCTGCAGCGCCACCGGCCTCGACCTCCCCCCTCCCGCCTCCTTCATCTCCTGCGCGCCCACGCCTCCGCCCGTTCGCGTCGCCCTGGTTCTCCTCCTGCACCGCGTCGCCGGACGGCTCGCCTCCCGTGGCTGCACCGCCGCACCCACGCCGTGCTGCAGCTTCTCTTCTCACGTGTCGTCGACCCACCGTATCCATCGCGACCTCTCTTTTCTGGCCGCTCATCTTGCCATGTCTGTCGTTGCTAGCTGCTCCGCCCTTCCCCAAGTTCGTTCCCACGCGCGCCTCGCCCCTTGTGCCTCCGCTACCTTGCTGCTGTTGTCATTCCAACCTCCCCGTAACAGGAGCACTGCGGTCTTCCGCACGGCCATGGACGTTTTGAGTCGTTTGCCTCCTGCACAAATCATGGTTTCCACCAAGTTCACCGAAGGCCACCCTGCAACAACAACCAAGTACCCATGGACGCAAGTACCAACGTTGCGTTCCGTTTCATCTTTGTCAAGGCCAAGAGGACGCCAAGTACCACGATGTTGATGCCCCTCAAGTTCGACTACATGGAAACACCAAGCACCCCTACGCGCGAAGACGCCAAGACCGTTTCGGGATTCACCAAGTACCACTACCGATGACTCGAACGCCTTCGAACCGTGTACAACTACCGCCGCCAAGGTCGCGAGTACCTTGAAGGTCGCCGTGTACCACTACTTCCACTACGATCGTCCCAAGAACGCCTACTCCCCTCGACGAACTTGATCCGCTCCGAAAATGCACGCTTAGAAGGTATAACTTCCGGAATGACGCCCATGGACGAATGCATGCGTTGTATGAGATGCCCGTGTTTGCACCGTGTCCGAGTTGTTCCTTGCGAGTTCCTTGTTGCCTTGCCGTCGACACGTGGGAACCCGGTATCCGGGATCACCCCACCATCCTTGCGTGACATGCTCACGCCCACTTTCTTTTGCACCGACATCTCGACGAGTTGTCTGATCATTGGAATGTTGCCGTGGCACCCCCTTTGTTCCGACATAGTGTCCAAATGCTCCATATCTTATAACACACCAACATCTTCATAAAAATTGCATATAACTTGCATATGTCGTCTGCATCATGATAACAATATTTAAAATGTTTAAAATTGTTGTTTGCATTAAATTGCTTTATGCACATGAGGATTTACCGGAATTGTTGTTTGATGTTTCCGGCCTCATTTAAAGTTGCCTAAATAGTTATTTTAATTATGCTTCACCTCTTGCCATGTTTAACAACATTTAATATTGTTGGGTACATAAACGGGAGAGAACTAAATAAATGAATGTGGTGTTTCTCCAGTATGCAACCCGTTGCATATTGAGCCCCACTTAACTTGTAGTATTGTTTGTTGCACTTTGCCATGCCATGCCTCATTAAATGGACATGCATCATACATGATTGTGCATCATGCCATGTTTATGTGATGGTTGTTTACTATGTTGTTTGCTTCTTTCCGGTTGTGCTTCTCCTTGATAGTTCCGGTTATGTTGCGATTGTGAGGACCCGTTCGACTACGTTGGCTCGTCTTCTTCATGGATTCGGTTTTCTTCCTAGCGGGATTTCAGGCAAGATGACCGTTACTCTGGATACCACTATTATCTTTGCTTTGCTAGTTGTCTTGATGCTATCGCTATGTCGCGCTACCTACCACTTGTTTATCAAGCCTCCCAATATTGCCATGATAGTCTCTAACCTTTTCACCCTTCCTAGCAAACCATTGTTTGGCTATGTTACCGCTTTGCTCAGCCCCTCTTATAGCGTTGCTAGTCGCAGGTGCAGTTGCAGGTTGTTCCATGTTGGGACATGGATATCATGGGATATCATAATACCTCTCATTTAATTAATGCATCTATATACTTGGTAAAGGATGGAAGGCTCGGCCTTATGCATGGTGTTTTGTTCCA
Source organism: Triticum urartu (assembly GCF_003073215.2). Lineage (NCBI taxonomy): Eukaryota > Viridiplantae > Streptophyta > Magnoliopsida > Poales > Poaceae > Triticum > Triticum urartu. The sequence goes on from NC_053023.1 coordinate 144,605,766, forward strand.
CTCTTGCCGCCCTAGTTTCCGTCATACCAGTGTTATGTTCCTTGATTTTGCGTCCCTAACACGGTGAGGGGTATGGGGCCCTCTTGACAGTTCGCTTTGAATAAAACTCTTCCAGCAAGGCCCAACATTGGTTTTACCATTTTTCCATAATAATACTTGAACTAAATAATTAATTGGCATAGGGCGTCATGAACCCGAGGTTTTTCTACATAGTAGGGGGGCCAGTGCTGATGGTGTTTGTCCCAAACGGGTAGACTGCAGGGCCACCTCGGGGAAACTCGAGGGCTAGTTTTACTCGTAGGATGTTCCATCCGGGCGTGGCCTGAGATGAGATATGCGCGGCTACTATCAGTGTGCCGGCACGCCGGGAGGTCTTGTTGGACTTGTTTTACCATTGTCAAAATGTCTTGTGCACCCGATTCCGAGTCTGATCGGAGGGTCCCGCGATGGAGGATTGTCTCCGTGGATCGTGAGCTTGTCATGGGCTAAGTTGGGATACCCCTACAGGGTTTAAACTTTCGAGAGCCGTGTCCGCGGTTATGTGGCAGATGGGAATTTGTTAATATCCGGTTGTAGAGGACTTGAAGTAAACCCAACTAAAATACACCAACCGCGTGCGTAACCGTGACTGTCTCCTTTCAGGGAAGTTCGAGAGGAGAACACGGCTGGGTTATGTTTGAACATAAGTATTTCAGGATCACTTAGTGATCATTAGTAGTTTGCGACCGTTGCGTAGTTTCTCATCTTATTATTGTACTCGTAAGTTAGCCACCATACAATGCTTAGTCGCTTGCTGCAACCTCACCACTTATCCCTTCCATACCCATTAAGCTTTGCTAGTCTTGATACCCATGGTAATGGGATTGCTGAGTCCTCGTGGCTCACAGATTACTACAACAACAGTTGCAGGTACAGGTAAAGTGATGCTTTGATGTGAGAGCGATGCCTGCTTGATTTGGAGTTCTTCTGCTTCTTCTTCGATCAAGGGATAGGTTCCGGGTCAGGGTGCCTGGGATTAGCAGGGTGGATGTCGTCCTTCTTTTTTGTTTGATTTCATTCGTGGCCGGATCCTGCTCTTCTGTATGATGATTGCTATGTATTGATGAACTGTTGTATGAATGATGTAACTTGTGGCGAGTGTAAGCCTTTATCTTGTATTCTCATCTATTCAGTACATGGTATGTTGTAATGATATCCACCTTGCTATGCGCTCGAAATGCGGTTGTGCCCCAATCATGAGTTCATCATGTGATTGAGATAGAATCGCATCTTGGGCGCTACAACTTAATTAATTAAACAAGCAATTAATCACGCCGAATCATTTTGTAAGCACTCATGGGCAACGGCGATGAACAGGCTCTCAGCGACATGGCCGAGCACCGCTTGCCAATGGACAACGACCACGATGAGCTCGCGACATGGGCGATCTAGCATTCACCATGATGGATGACGACTATGCTCTACAAGATGTACACACGCTGACGGTTGTCGAAAAGTTCACGGGTGAGGACAACATGACATAACATTGGTCATGTGGTTCATGCTATTGTAGAAAAGAGGGGTGTTCCAAGCATAAGAAGGAAAAAGAACTAAAGCCACCAAGTGGTTAACGGTGTTGGAGAAAGAAAGAGTGCTCCAAGAAATAAAATAAAGAAACATAGAAAGAATATTCTAGAAAACAATTAGGAATGAGACCTAAAGTTGGCAAGGGATGAGAAAGAAGAAGATGAGAAGTTGATGATGAACACACTAATGTTGACGTGCTGTTGGTTGGCAACAATTAAATTTGTTGATGAAGAGGCTAGAATTAGAAGATGTAGGTAAGGACGAGAAAGAGAAGAACGACAATCCCTTGTAGCAATGAATGGTACACGGGCTGGTGGAGGTGGAGCATATTGATGACTAGGAATATGTTCACATTTCCACACGCCTCCGATGACAATGTGCATTTGCAAAGTTGAATGGACCTTTGAGAATGATTTCTATAGTTACTTGTTGTTTTGTGTCAATAGTATGTGTTAGGTTGTTCTTCTAAAAAAGTATGTGTTAGGTTAACCCACTCTATTATATTATAAACATGAAAAGTTCCATCCCTGTTGCAATGCACAAAGAAGATGAGGTGGATGTCATTTGGTTTTAAAGGAAGTGGCTCCAGCGAGAAATGTCCCGCTACGACGGGAAACCGAGCGGGAAGGGGAGGTTCCGATTGAAAAGGGAAGATGCATCGTGGGATGTGGTTTTTTGTGTTGGACCCTGATGTTGAAGATAACATGGCAGATAGCCTATAGCAATGCATGAGCATTCTACTAGTTAAGATAAAATCTAACCATAGCATTAAACATATGGGTCTAAATCGGTCCCTTACGAAATAGCGCATAAACTAGGGTTTAAGCTTCTGTCACTCTAGCAACCCATCATCTAATAACTACTCCACAATGCATTCCCTTACGTCCAAAGATGGTGAAGTGTTATGTAGTCGATGTTCACATAACACCACTAAGGGAATCATAACATACATACCATCAAAAAATCGAACGAATATCAAATTCACATGATTACTTGCAACATGACTTCTCCCGTGGCCTCAAGAACAAGGATAACTACTCACAAATAATATTCATGCTGAAGATCAGAGGGATATTAAATAGCATAATGGATCTGAACATATGATATTCCACCAAATACACCGACTAGCATCAACTACAAGATGTAATCAACACTACTAGTCACCCACAGGTACCAATCTGAGGTTTTGATACAAAGATTGAACACAAGAGATGAACTAGGGTTTGAGACTGCTACCTCTTGAGCTTGCGTTGGTGTTTCCCTTGAAGAGGAAAGGGTGATGCAGCAAAGTAGAGTAAGTATTTCCCTTAGTTTTTGAGAACCAAGGTATCAATCCAGTAGGAGACAACGCAACAAGCCAGCAAATACCTGCACAAACAAAAACCAACTTGCACCCAACGCGACAAAGGGGTTGTCAATCCCTTCACGGTTATTTGCAAAGTGAGATCTAATATTGATGGATAAACAGTAAAGTAATATTTTTGGTATTTTTGGTTTATGGAATGGAAAGTAAAAGATTGGAAAGAAAGTAAATAGGAAACTAAAATTGTAGATTAGAAACTTATATGATAGAAAGTAGACCCGGGGGCCATAGGTTTCACTAGAGGCTTCTATCAGATAGAAAATAATACGGTGGGTGAACAAATTACTACCAAGCAATTTATAGAAAAGCGGAAAGTTATGACGATATCTATGACAACGATCATGAATATAGGCATCACGTCTGTGTTAAGTAGACCAAAACGATTCTGCATCTACTACTATTACTCCACACATCGACCGACTCCTGCCTGCATCTAGAGTATTAAGTTCATAAGAACAGAGTAACACATTAAGTAAGATGACATGATGTAGCAGAATTAACTCAAGCAATATGATGAAAACCCCATCTTGTTATCCTCGATGGCAACAATACAATACGTGTCGGTTCCCCTTCTATCACTAGGATCGAGCACCGCAAGATTGAACCCAAAGCTAAGCACTTCTCCCATTGCAAGAAAAACCAATCCAGTTGGCCAAACCAAATTGATAGTTCGAAGAGACTTGCAAAGATACCAAATCATGCATATAAGACTTGCAAAGATATCAAATCATGCATATAATAATTCAGAGGAGATTCAAATATATTCATAGATAAGTTGATCATAAATCCACAATTCATCGAATCTCGGCAAACACACCGCAAAAGAGTATTACATCGAATAGATCTCCAAGAACATCAAGGAGAACATGGTATTGAGAATCAAAGAGAGAGAAGAAGCTATCTAGCTACTAGCTATGGACCCATAGGTATATGGTAAGCTACTCACGCTTCATCGAAGAGGCAATGGTGTTGATGTAGAAGCCCTCCGTGATCGAATCACCCTCCGACAGGATGCCGGAAAAGGCCCCTAGATGGGATCTCACGGGTACAGAAGGTTGCAGCGGTGGAAAAGTGGTTTCGTGGCTCCCGTGGAAGTTTTTGGGATATTTGAGAATATATAGGAGGAAGATTTAGGTCAGGGGGTCACCGAGCGGCCCACAAGGTCGGGGGGCGTGCCCTACCCCCCTGGGCGCGCCCTCCACCCTTGTGGCCGCCTCGTGGCTCTTCTGACTTGCACTCGAAGTCTCCTGGGTGTATTCTGGTCCAAGAAAAATCATCGCGAAAGTTTCATTCCATTTGGAGTCCGTTTGATATTCCTTTTCTGCGAACCTTTAAAATAAGGAAAAAACAAAAACTAGCACTGGGCTCTAGGTTAATAGGCTAGTCCCAAAAATCATATAAAATAGCATATTAATGCATATAAAATATCCAAAACATATAATATAATAGCATGGAACAATAAAAAATTATAGATACGTTGGAGACGTATTAGAGACGAGATGGTGCTGTTGAAGATGTTGATGAAGATTGGCGGGTTGTTGGTGATGATGATTGGTTCGATTCACCCTCATAGTGCCCTTTAGTTGGTGCTTTATAAGAGAAGATGGAGACTCAAATAAAAATAAAAATTGCATAAAGTGAAAGAAAGGCCCTTCACAGAGGGAAGTAGGGATTTGTAGAGGTGTTAGAGCTCAAAGCAAAAAAGATAAAGATAAAAACATTTTGGGTGGCAAGATTTTCCTATCAACTAAAATGATCGAGTAGTTCCCAATACTTTCCATGCTAGATATATCATAGGCAGTTCCCAAACAGAAAATAAAGTTTATTCCTTTTTCCATCATACTTTCATATTCCACGGCTAACCGAATCCACGGGTGCCGTCCATACCAACACTTTCCAAGGAATTTATTATTTGACAACATAAAGTAAATTCAGTTTTCATTTCGGGACTGGGCATCCCTAATACCTTTGCCATACTCTCGTGCAATGACAAGTGAATAAACACTCATCTTGAGAATAACACATCTAGCATGGAAACATATAAGCCACCCCCTACTGTTTCATGAGTGGTATGAGCACACAAAAGAGAAATTTATTTTGCAAATTAGAGATGTCACATACAAATTTGCTTAGAACGGCAAAAGAATACCGCATATAGGTAGAGTAACACCCCGGATATAACTTTCCCAATTTGTACTCCAACTCTTGCCGTTTCCGGCGTTAAGTTATTTTATTTTTCTCGGGTTCGGGTCTTTGTCTCTGTGTGTTGTTGTCGTTGTCATGCATCTCATATCATGTCATCATGTGCATTGCATTTGCATACGTGTTCGTCTCATGCATTCGAGCTTTTTCCCCGTTGTCCGTTTTGCATTCCGGCGCTTCGTTCTCCTCCGGTGATAATTTCTACCTTTCTTTCGTGAGTGGGGATTAAAAATTTCCGGATTGGACCGAGACTTGCCAAGCAGCGTTGGTTTACTACCGGTAGGCCGCCTGTCAAGTTTCGTATCATTTGGACTTCGTTTGATACTCCAACGGTTAACCGAGGGACTGAAAAGGCCTCGTGTGTGTTGCAGCCCAACACCCCTCCAATTTGGCCCAAAACCCACCTAAGTCCTCTCCATCATCTAGATCGTTCGATCACGATCGCGTGGCCGCAAACCGCACCTCATTTGGACTCTCCTAGCTCCCTCTATGCCTATTTAAAGACCCCTCCCGAAAATCCGGATCTCTCCCTCTCCGAAACCCTAATTTTCCACCGCGCGCCGCCGGACATTGTCCGCCCGGGGCGGACACACCGCCGCCAGCCAACCGCATCCTGCCATGTCATCGCCCGCCGCCGCCATTCCCACCGCAGCCCGGGGAGCCCGCATCCGGCCCCCGCGGCCCGGTGAGCGCCGCCGCCGCCCGGGTCTTGTCTCCCGCGCCGCACCACCACCTCCCTCGCCTCCGGCGCTCCGGCCGCCGAGCCGCCATCGCCGCCCCACCGCAGCTCCTGCCGGCCCCGCCGCCTCCGGCCGCCGCACCGGCCTCGACCGCGCCGCCCGCCGTGCGCCGCCGCCCGCCGCCGCCCGGCCCGGATCCGGCGAAGATCCGGCCGGCCCCTTGCTCCCCCGGCCACTCCGGCGAGCTCCAGCCCCGCCGGTGAACAGTGCATGCCGCCGCCTCGATCTGCGTGCCGGGTCAAACCCTAGATCCGGAGGTGTTTTTATTCTTCTAAGTCCCGAAATTTTCAGTTCAAGTGCTCATGTTCGTAGCTCCGTAACTTTGCATCCGTAGCTCTGATTCATGCATATAGCATATCAAAATGTTCATCTCAGAGAGTACATCATTTCATTCCATTGCATCATTTTCATTTGAGTTCATCTTGATGCGCGAAATACTGTTAGAAGAGGGCTACTTGAGATATTTGTCAGATCTGCTACTCCGTTTAGCTTTTTGTCATTTTTGCCATGATTATTGTGTGCATGATATGCCCATGAGTTCTACATATGTTTTGTTAAGGGTTTTGTCGTCTTTCCAGAGGTGCAACCCATGCATTTTTGTGATGTGTGTGGTGACTAGTGCAATCTTGCAAAGTGGTGCACTTGTTAATTCTGTTTTCAGGGACTTAGTAATTTCACCAAGTCCTGGAGCTGTTTATCTCATGATGCCATATGTTCATGTTGTTTCCTAGTGATCCGTGCCTCTTTTGAGGATGATCAGTAAGGATGTTTTGTTAATATTGTAGTGCTCTATCCATCCATGTCTTTGTTTGCAATTATGGAGCACCCTATCTTGAGTTAATCGAGCTCTACTTTTGCTACTTCGTGAATCTGGACAGATTGTCAACTTGGTTGCAATTTTGCCGATGATGTTGTAGTTGATCCGTGCATGCTATGCTATTGTTCTTGCCATGTCTAGCTTGAATTTTGTGCCTTCTTGATGGGTGTATGCTTGTCTTGCCATGACTTGCACCGTAGTGAGTGCATCGAGCTCGTAAACATGCCTACTTGAGATATGTTTCCGCATGTGCCAGTTTTCACTAAGTATGAAAACTGATTATGTTTTTGCTATGTTCACATGCTTGCAATTGTATTTTCTGATCCCTTTTGGCTCATGGTCACTAAGGGACTTTTGTTAATCTCTTTGAGTAGCTCCATGCCATGCTTTACTTTATCATGATCAGGCCCTGTAGCATGTAGTTTTGTTGCTCCGAAAAGGGCTACCTGATCTGAAATTCCAGACAAGCGTTAATTTCACTAAGTCTGAGATCTGTTTGCCATATGCATTTTTGCCATGCTTGTTTGAACCTGTTAATGGATGAATTGGCCGTAGCTCAGTGCTAGACTTTTGTTAAGCATCTTGAATGCATCCCTGCCATGTATTTTGTTGTCTTGTTTGGGTGCCGTAGCATGTTCATCTCATTGCATTTAGATGCCTACTTGCTGTAAATCGCAGACCGGTGTCATTTTTGAATCGCTTGCCATTTCCAAACCGTAACTCCGATTCCGGCGTTCTTTATATCGTTTTCAAGCGATTTCATCTCATCTTTCCAGTGGCACACTTGGATTTCCAAGTTGAGTCCAAGTTCATGCATTTCCTATCATATCTTGCATTTTGCATCCCGCATCGCATCCCGCATAGCATATCATCTTTGCATCGTGTTGTTTGAGTTTGCACGTGGTTGATTATATCCTTGTTGATTGTTTGTCTTGTTTGGATAGAGCTGGGAGACGAGTTTGCTAATGAGGAGCCCGTTGAGTTTGCTTTTGAGGATCCAGTCAGCTCTGACAACTGTGCAGGCAAGATGATCATACCCTTGAAATCACTACTATCTTTGCTATGCTAGTTTGCTCGCTCTTTTGCTATGCCATTGCTACGATGCCTACCACTTGCTTTAAAGACTCCCAAATTTCCATGTCAAACCTCTAAACCACCATTGTCCTAGCAAACCGTTGATTGGCTATGTTACCGCTTTGCTCAGCCCCTCTTATAGCTTTGCTTTTGCAGGTGAAGATTGAAGGCCGTTCCTTTTTGGAACATTTATTTACTTGTTGGGATATCATTATATTATCTTGTTATCTTAATGCATCTATATACTTGGTAAAGGGTGGAAGGCTCGGCCTCTCGCCTAGTGTTTTGTTCCACTCTTGCCGCCCTAGTTTTTCCGTCATATCGGTGTTATGTTCCCAGATTTTTGCGTTCCTTACGCGGTTGGGTTATAATGGGAACCCCTTGATATTTCGCCTCGATTAAAGCTTTTCCAGCAATGCCCAACCTTGGTTTTACCATTTGCCACCTAGCCTCTTTTCCCCTGGGTTTCCGGAGCCCGAGGGTCATCTTATTTTAACCCCCCAAGGCCAGTGCTCCTCTGAGTGTTGGTCCGACCGAGTAGACTGCGGGGCCACCTCGGGGCAACTTGAGGGTTGGTTTTACTCGTAGGATGTCTCATCTGAGTGTGCCCTGAGAACGAGATATGTGCAGCTCCTATCAGGATTTGTCAGCACATTCGGGCGGTGTTGCTGGTCTTGTTTTAACCTATCGAAGTGTCTTGAGTAACCGAGATACCGAGTCTGATCGGAACGTCTTGGGAGGAGGTCTATTCCTTCGTTGACCGTGAGAGCTTGTCATGGGCTAAGTTGGGACTCCCCTGCAGGGATTTGAACTTTCGAAAGCCGTGCCCGCGGTTATGGGCAGATGGGAATTTGTTAATGTCCGGTTGTAGATAACTTGAACCTTAACTTAATTAAAATGAATCAACCGAGTGCGTTACCGTGATGGCCTCTTCTCGGCGGAGTCCGGGAAGCAGACATGGTGTTGGAGTAATGTTTGCGCAGGTTGCTCTCTAGTTTCTCGCTCGCGCTTTGCCTCCTCTTCTCGCTCTCTTTTGCGAATAAGTTAGCCACCATACTTGCTAGTCGCTTGCTGCAGCTCCACTCATATTTTACCTTGCCTTACCTATAAGCTTAAATAGTCTTGATCGCGAGGGTGCGAGATTGCTGAGTCCCTGTGGCTCACAGATTACTATTACACCAGATGCAGGGCCTGATGATTCCGCTCCATGAGACGCGTATGAGCTCAAGTGGGAGTTCAACGAGGACTCACAACGTTACTATGTTTCCTTTCCCGATGATCAGTAGTGGTGCCCAGTTGGGGGTGAACGGGACCGTTGTCGCATGTTGGGTTCTCTTTTATTTTGGCGCCGTAGTCGGGCCATGAGTGTTTGGATGATGTAATGTTATTTATGTACTTGATTGACGTGGCGAGTGTAAGCCAACTATGTTATCTCCCCTTTCATTATTATATTACATGGGATGTTGTGAAGATTGCCTAACTTGCGACATATGCCTTCAATGCGATTATGCCTCTAAGTCGTGCCTCGACACGTGGGAGATCTAGTCGCATCGAGGGTGTTACAGGTAGGTATAGTGGACTCATGTGGCAAAACTGGGTTTAAGGATTTTGGATGCACAAGTAGTGATCATACTTAGTGCAAGTGAAGGCTAGCAAAAGATTGAGAAGCATCCAACCAAGAAACGAAAAATATCATAGGCGAGCATTAAGCATAACTAACACCGAATAATGCACCACAAGTAGGATATAATTTCATTGCATAATTATTGACTTTCGTGCTTGCATAGGGAATCGCAAACTTTAACATCAATATTCTTACTAAAGCATAATTACTCATCAACATGACTCACATATTATATCATCATATCGCAAAACTATTACAAGGAATCAAGTTTATTTTGTCCAATGATCTTCATGAAAGTTTTTATTATATCCCTCTTGAATATCTATCACTTTGGGACTAGTTTCATATGTTGCTTTTAATAGCTCAAACAAATCTAAGTGAAGAACATGAGCATAAGAATTTCTTCTCTCAAAATAATATAAGTAAATCATGAGAGAATTTCTTCAAAAGTTACTAACTCTCAAATAAATCTAAGTGAAGCACGAGAGCATTTCTTCAAAAATAATAAAGCACACTGTGCTCAAAAAGATGTAAGTGAAGCACTAGAGCAATTCCATAGGTCAAAAAGATTTAAGTGAAGCACATAGAGCAATTCTAACAAATCATATTATAATTTTAGCTCTCGCTAATAGGTGTGTTCAACAAGGATACTTGACTTAAACTAAAAATCAAAACAAGCAAAGACTCGTATAATACAAGACTCTCCATGCAAAACTCATGATATGTGACGAATAAAAATATAGTTCCAAGTAAAGTACCGATGGTCGTTAGAAGAAAGAGGGGATGCCACTCGGGGGCATCCCCAAGTTAGTTGCTTGCTTCTATTTTAGATAATGGCTTGGGATTCCATGGGGCATCCCCAAGCTTAGGCTCTTACTCCTTATTCCTTCATCCATCGTGATCTCACCCAAAACTTGAAAACTTCAATCACACAGAACTCAACAAAACCTTTGTGAGATCCGTTAGTATAACAAAGCAAATCACTACTCTAAGTACTGTTGCAAACCCATTAATGTTTTATTTTTGCATTATATCTACTACATTCCAACTTTACCATGGCTTATACCCTGCAATAAAAACCATAGATTCATTAAAATAAGCAAACAACGCAAAGAAAACAGAATCTGTCAAAAACAGAATTTTCTGTAGCAATCTGAAAACTTCAAATACTTCTGTAATATCAAACATTCTGAAAAAATTAGGACATCCTAGGAAATTTGTATATCAATTTGTATCCAAAAATCAGGATTTTATTGCACTTCTATGATTAGTTAAAATTGTTTTACTGGGCGCAAAAATTTCTGTTTTTGAACAAGATCAAATCAACTATCACCCAACATGATCCCAAAGGCTTTGCTTGGCACAAACACTAATTGAAACATAAAAAACACAATCATAACAGTATCATAATTTTGCAAACACTCAAGAACAGAAAGAAAAGAAAAAAAATAAAATTTATTCATTAGGTTACCTCCCAACAAGCGTTATCATTTTATGCCCCTATCTAGGCATTGAGATTTCTATGATGCTCACATGAAAGAAATTGAAAAATGAAGAGAGCACCATGTAGCATGTGAAAAACAAGTTTAAGCCTAACATACTTCCTATGCATAGGTATTTTATAGGCAAACAAATTATCAAAACAAGCAAAGACTAGCATATGGAAGGAAGAAGAATAAAACATAGACGATCTCAACATAACGAGAGGTAATTTTCCCCTCTCATAATAATTACATGTAGGATCATAATCAAATTAAACAACATAACTATCACATAAAATATTCTCTTCATGATCCACATGCATGCAAAGTTGACACTCTTCCAAAATAGTGGGATTATCATCAAATAAAGTCATGAGCTCTCCAAACCCACTTTCATAAATTTTTTTAATAAGATTGAACACTCTCCAAATATGTGGGATTATTTTTACCTAAAGTTGAGGCTCTTCCAAACCCATTTTCAATATTATTGCAAACATTATTATAAATAACATATTCATCATGAGGCTTAAATAAATTTTCAAGATCACAAGAAGCATCACCCCAATCATGATCATTACAATGAGTAGTGGACATAACAAGATCAACATCCCCAAGCTTGGGGTTTTGCATATCATTAACACAATTGGCATTAATAGAATTTCTAGTAAAATAATTGGAATCATGCTTTTTATTCAAGGAGCTATCATGAATCACTTCATAAATTTCTTCATCATAATTTTCAGATTCACGAATGTCAAGCAAAACTTCATAAAGATAATCTAGTGCACTCAACTCACTAGCAATTGGTTCATCATGATTGGATCTTTTAAAAAGATTAGGATGGGGATGGGGATCCGTATCAATAGATTTTTAGCAAGGTAAGATGCAAGCATATAGAAGGCACATGGCAACACAAGCTAACAAAAGATCTGACGAGAAAAAGGCGAACAAAAAAAGGGCGAATAAAACGGCAAATTGTTGTGAAGCGGGGGAGATGAAAATGAGAGGCAAATGGCAAATAATGTAAATTGCAAGGAGATGAGATTTGTGATTAGGAACCTGATAGATGTTGATGATGTCTTCCCGGCAATGGCGCTAGAAATTCCTTTTGATGCGGCTTGAACTACGTCGGTATTTCCCCAAAGAGGAAGGGATGATGCAACACAGCTACGATAGGCATTTCCCTCAGTGATGAGACCAAGGTTATCGAACCAGTAGGAGATAACCACGCAACACTACGTGAATGACACCTACACACAAAGAACAAATACTTGCAACCTGATGTAAAAGAGGGGTTGTCAATCCCTCCCGGGTAAAAGATAGGTAAAATTTGTAGTAGATTGGATAAATAGATCTCGCAGGAACGCGAGATAATATAAATAATAATAAATTGCAGCAAGGTATTTTTGGGTTTTTGGATTCATATATCTGAAAATAAAAGAAAATAAAAATAGATCTCGAAGGCAAATATAATAAAGAAGAGACCCGGGGCCCGTAGATTTCACTAGTGGCTTCTCTCGAGAAAAATAGCATACAATGGGTAAACAAATTACTGTTGGGCAATTGATAGAACTTCAAATAATCATGACGATATCCAGGCAATGATATTTACATAGGCATCATTTTCAAGATTAGTAGACCGACTCCTGCCTGCATTTACTACTATTACTCCACACATAGACCGCTATCCAGCATGCATCTAGTGTATTAAGTTCATGGAGAAACGGGGTAATGCAATAAGAATGATGACATGATGTAGACAAGATCTACTCATATAGGAATAGACCCCATCTTGTTATCCTTAATAGCAATGATACATACGTGTCGTTTTCCCTTCTGTCACTGGGATCGAGCACCGTAAGATCGAACCCATCACAAATCACCTCTTCCCATGGCAAGAAGAATCGATCTAGTCAGCCTAACTAAACCAAAGATTCGAAGAATAAATACGAGTCTATAAGTAATCATGCATATAAGAGATCAAAAGACTCAAATAACTTTCATGGATAAAAACATAGATCTGATCATAAACTCAAAGTTCATCGGATCCCAATAAATACACCGCAAAAAGAGTTACATCAAATAGATCTGCAAGAGACCATTGTATTGAGAATCAAAATAAGAGAGGAAGCCATCTAGCTACTAACTACGGATCCGCAGGTATACAATGAACTACTCACGCATCATCGAAGAGGCACCAATGAGGATGATGAACCCCTCCGTGATGGTGTCTAGATTGGATCTGTGGTTTCTGGAACTTGCGATGGCTAGAATTGTTTTTCGTCGACTCCAGTAATGTTTCTGGAATATTGGGGTATTTATAGAGCAAAGAGGCGGTGCGGGAGGTGATACGTCTCCAATGTATCTATAATCTCTGAAGTATTCATGCCATGTTTATAATAATTTTATATGTTTTTGGTATGATTTGCATGGAACTAACCCAGACTGACGCTGTTTTCAGCAGAACTACCTGGTGTTGTTTTTAGTGCAGAAACGAATGTTCTCCAAATGAGCTGAAACTTTTTGACAATATTTTTGGAACAAAAGATTCCCCCGAAGCTTCGTGGAAGGACCAGAAGGTGAAGGAGTAGGGCACAAGACACCGGGGAGCGCCCCGGTGGGTTGTGCTCACCTCGAGGCCCATCTTTGCGTGAAACTGACGCAAAAAATCATATAAATAGAGAAACCATCAGAAGTAACCCTAGATCAGAAGTTCCGCCACCGCAAGCCTTTGTAGCCATGAAAACCCAATCTAGTATAGCGACCCGACCTCAAACGGTCAAGTCTCTGTGCTTCAGTGTCATCCCTGGATCGGTAATGCTAACACACAGTACTCGAAGGATTTATAACAGAGTAGAAATCACACATTTATTACATCGAATGTCTCAAAAGAGAAATTATTACAATAATATGGCTTAAGGCCATCTAATACGATAACAGTGGAAGGCTTGGAAGATAAAGTGAGTCCATCAACTCCAATGGCATAGCTGAGCTGCACAGCAACGACCTAACGAACGTTACTCCTCGTCTGAAAAGTCTGCAACATAATACGTTGCAGCCCGAAAATGGGCAGCACATGGAATATGCTGGCAATATAACACAGTAGAGCAAGAACAGAATAATGCTATCACTACACGCATATTTGGCTGGTGGAAAGCTCTATGATTATAGTTTTTGTGAAAAGCCAATTTTTCCCTACAACAAAGGAATAGATTTTAATTTAACTATCATGGTGGTTGAAACATTATTGAGAAGGTTCCTCCAAATCAATCCCAATTAAAGTAATTAACAACCCAACAATATTAATTAAGAGTGATGAGATACTTAAGATACTCCAAGTACTAGATACTCAAGATTGTCCATAATTAACCGGGGACACGACTAACCATGATTAGATTGTACACTCTGCAGAGGTTTGTGCACTTTTCCCCACAAGACACGATCGCCTCCGTTAGATTTCTCGCACTTCATGATGTTTGAGAAACGGATGACCGAGACACAGTCTTTCAGAAACATTAACTCTCTACTCCAGGCGGACCATACCAAACCTACAACCCTCTACCTGCTGATCCACCTCTTCAAGAGCTTCACGTAACTTACTCAACTATGCTAGAGCCCATAATAGCTTGTGGCTGCACACGGAAGTTTCTAGCATGAATAATCTCAGTTCCCTTTGAGCCTGGGTGGCGGTCCATAGGAAAATCACACGAAACCCCAGGATTTCCAAAAATACAGGTAACACTGGGTACTCCAGGTGCCTCAATCCACCCAGATGTGTATTTAAGTTTCCACCTTAAGCTGAACCATTAATTAACAACCTCACATCTGTCATGGATTTCACTCAACCCAAACCACGTCTATGAGCATAGCATAGCAATATAAGCAACGCGTAGAAGTAACTCCCAAGGGTTTGATATAACAGGGCAATAGGTTCTACCTCAACAACTACTTCCCAACCCACAAGTTAATGACATCCTATTCATGCAATGTTTGAGGATTGATTCTAATGCATAAAAACTGGGTATGGAAAGAGTATGATCAATGTGTTACTTGCCTTGCTGACGATCCGCGAAACCTAGGGACTCGTAGTAGCACGCTTCGCACTCTGGGAATTCTATCGCAAACAAACAATAGCATACATAAGCAACAAGCAGAGATGCACGGCAAAACTCAAATAAGAGAGATTGACCAGAAAGTTCAACTTAAGAACTCCGGTTTGCAAAAAGAATCAAATCAAACGGAGCAACGAAACTCAAACGGCGAAAGAAACCAGATCCGTTTACTAATCTGAACTAAAGTCAAATTTTACAGTACCAAAATCTTGTTTAAGTTGATTAAACAGAAAGAGGGTCTCGAGACGAAGATCTAGGCGCTTGAGTCGTCTGATTCTGATAAACGAGCGAAAAGATAAACTAAAACGAAAATCGGATCAAAAATCGCGATCGAGAATAATTGCGGAAAAATCCGATAAAAAGAAAGCTGACGAACAGACTACCGAACAAGCGTTCGTTATCTGTAACTAACGGGCGAAAACCGTTCGTTAAAACGAACGTACGGATGAATGCTCGCTAAGTAGCAGAACCGGGAAAAACCGGCGAACCGATCTAAAAAAACGAACTAGGGTTTAAAAAACCGAATCGATTTTCAAAAAAAAAACCGGCGGCGGCGGATCGGCGCGTTACCTCTCCGGCGAGGCAGCTCCGGCGAGGCGGGGCTTGGGCGGCGGGCTTGTGGGGCGGTGGGGCGGCTCGGGCTGCGGCGGCGGGGCTGGCGAGGGCTGCGGCGGTGGCGACTTGGGGCTCCAGGGGGGCCCCGGGGTGGGTTTTTAAAGGGGGTGGGGGGCGAGGCGGCGCCTCCGACTTGGGGAGGGGGTCGCGGCGGCGGCTCGAACTCTTCCGAGTCCGGCGGCGGCACGGGACGGGGAATGCGGTGGCGCGGGGTTGGGCCGGCCTGGCTCGGCTGGGCTTCGGCCCGGTCGGGCGCTGGAAGTTTTTTTTAAAATAATTCCACCGAACAGAAAATAAACCCTAGAAAATAAAATAAAAATCTAAAAATGCCAAAATAAATTTTCACCGTCTAAATAAAATATTTAGAACGAGATGAACATTTTCTTGGCCCTAAAATGCAATTTTGAAAACGTGCAATTTTTCTAATGCAAATAAAATCCAAGTAAAATCAAATAAATGATTTTAATATTTTTCCTCCAATATTTCAATTATTTTGGAGATGTCATGTTATCTACTCTCATATATTTTAATATGAAATATTTTTCGGAGAGAAAAATAATTAAAATCGAAAATCCTCGTTTCATTATTTGATAAAAATCAAATATGAAAACCGGGAAATCCCCAACTCTCTCCGAGGGTCCTTGAGTTTCTTAGGATCTCGAGGATTGCGGAATGAAAATGCAATAAAATATGATATGCATGAATGACCTATGTATAACATTCCAAATTGAAAATTTGGGATGTTACGAACCTACCCCCCTTAAGATGAATCTCGCCCTCGAGATTCGGGTTGGCTAGGAAATAGGTGTGGGTGGTCTTTGCGAAGATCATCCTCTCGTTCTCAGGTGGCTTCATCCTCGGTATGGTGGCTCCACTGAACTTTGCAAAACTTGATAACCTTGCTGCGGGTGACTCGGCTAGCAAACTCAAGAATCTTAACTGGCTTTTCCTCACAAGTCAAATCACTGTCCAACTGAATCGCCTCCAAGGGTACTGTATCTCTTAACGGTATATCGGCCATATCATCATGACACTTCTTCAACTGCGAAACATGGAACACATCATGAACTCCTGACAGTCCTTCAGGTAACTCCAACTTGTAGGCAACTTCTCCCATACGTTCCAAAATATGATACGGTCCTACAAATCTCGGGGCTAACTTTCCCTTAACTCCAAAACGTTTCACTCCTCGTAAGGGTGATACTCGCAGATATGCTCTATCTCCAATTTCATAGGTTACCTCCTTGCGTTTCGAGTCTGCATAACTCTTCTGCCTGGACTGAGCTATCTTCAGTCTATCACGAATCAGCTTAACCTTATCTTCAGACTCCTTGATCAGGTCTGGTCCAAACAACTGTCGGTCTCCTACTTCATCCCACATCAACGGTGTTCTGCACCTTCGTCCATACAGGGCTTCGAACGGTGCCATCTTCAAACTGGCTTGGTAGCTATTGTTGTATGAGAACTCTGCATAAGGCAAATTGTCATCCCAACTAGATCCATAATCTAGCGCACAGGCTCTCAACATGTCCTCCAGAATCTGGTTGACTCTCTGGGTCTGTCCATCCGTCTGTGGGTGAAACGTTGTACTGAACTCCAATCTCATTCCCAAAGTCTGGTGTAGCTGATGCCAAAACTTTGAGGTAAACTATGTTCCTCTATCTGATACGATGGTCCTCGGAACTCCATGCAGACATACGATCCTGGACATATATATCTTGGCCAACTTCGCACTTGTATAAGTGGTTTTCACTAGAATAAAGTGAGCCACTCTGGTCAAGCGATAAACTACTACCCATATAGAATCATATCCTGATTTGGTCCTGGGCAATCCAGTGATAAAATCCATGCCAAGTTTATCCCACTTCCACTCGGGTATAGGCATAGGCTGTAACAATCCTGCTGGCTTTTGATTCTCTACCTTCACTGTCTGACATACATCACATACGGCTACATACTCGGCAATATCCTTCTTCATCCCCGTCCACCAGAAATGTTCCTTCAAATCCAAATACATCTTGGTGTTTCCAGGGTGTATCGAGTATGGTGAGTCATGAGCCTCCTGAAGTATTAACTTCCTGATCTCTGGGTTATTGGGCACATAAACTCGGTCCTCAACCATAAGGTGTCGTGCTCATCCTCACGGAAACCTTTGGCCTTTCCTTTGCTCATTCTCTCTTTTATCTCGGCAATCTCTTTGTCATCCTTCTGAGCTTCCCGAATCTTACCCAACAATGTCAACTGAACCTCCATTGTTGCAACAAAACCTCTAGGAACAATCTCTAATCGAAGTTCCATGATATCCTCTGCCAACTCCTTCGGTAATCCCGTACTTGCTAGGATGTTAGCATAACTCTTCCGGCTCAAAGCGTCTGCTACGACGTTGGCCTTACCTGGATGATAGTGCAGCTTCATGTCATAATCCTTTATAAGCTCCAACCATCTCCTCAGCCTAAGGTTCAGCTCCTTCTGTGTGAAGATGTACTTCAAAATCTTATGATCCATGTACACATCACAACAATTTCCATTAAGGTAATGCCTCCAAGTCTTCAATGCATGCACTACGGCTGCTAGCTCCAAATCATGCGTGGCATAATTCAACTCGTGAGGTTTTAGTTGTCGCGAGGCGTACGAAACAACTCGTCCGTCCTGCATAAGCACACTTCCAAGTCCTAAGCGAGAGGCATCGCAATACACTTGGAATTCCTTACGTATATCTGGCAGGGTCAGCACTAGGGTTGTAGTCAAACGTTTCTTCAACTCCTGGAAACTTGCCTCACAGTCTTCCATCCATTTAAACTTAGTATCCTTCTTCAATAATTTAGTCATTGGCTTCGCAATCTTGGAAAAATTCTCAATGAATCTCCGATAGTATCATGCGAGTCCAAGAAAACTGCGGATCTCGCTAACTGAAGTGGGTGACAACCATTCAGTAACTGACTGAACCTTGCTGGGGTCTACTGCTATACCTTCTCCTGATATAACATGTCCAAGGAATCCGACTTCCTTCAACCAAAACTCGCATTTGCTGAACTTGGCATACAACTGGTGTTCCCTGAGTTTCTTGAGAACTAATCGCAAATGCTCCTTGTGCTCCTCTTCATTCTTCGAATATACCATTATATCATCAATAAACACCACAACAAACTTGTCCAAATATTCCATGAATACTTTGTTCATCATGCTCATGAAATAGGCAGGAGCATTAGTCAGTCCAAACGACATGACCGTATACTCGTACAATCCGTACCGCGTGGTGAATGCTGTCTTTGGTATATCTTTCTCTCGAATCTTCAACTGGTGGTATCCCGATGGCAAATTGATCTTCGAAAACACCTTAGCTCCTTGCAGCTGATCAAACATATCATTAATCATCGGCAGTGGGTATTTGTTCTTAATCGTCACTTCATTCAAGGCCCGATAATCAACAACCATTCTTAGGGATTTATCCTTCTTCTCAACCAAAAGCACTGGGGCTCCCCAAGGTGATGAACTCCTTCGAATGTAACCTTTCTCCAATAACTCCTTGATCTGTTTCTTAATCTCCTCCAGATCATTCACGGGCATCCGATAGGGTCTCTTGGATATTGGCCTGGTACCTGGCAATAGCTAGATCAAAAACTCGATGTCTCTATCCGGTGGCATGCCTGGTAAATCCTCTGGAAAAACATCCGGGTAATACTTCACTACAGGAACTTCCTCCTGAACAACTCCCGTGAGGGTATTCACTTGGCTCCTTCTGGGCACATGCCTAGATACATACTTAATCCTTTTTCCCTCCGGGGTGGTGAGATAAATCGACTTACTAGCACAGTCAATGCTTCCTCCATACTTTGACATCCAGTCCATGCCTAATATCACATCCAATCCTTGTGACTCCAAGATAATTAGGTCGGACAAAAAAACATGTGTGCCAATGGTTAGGGGTATCTGGTCACACCATCGACTAGCCATATACTCTGCTCTAGGTGAACTCACTAAAAGAGGGGTCCTAAGGGTTTGGGTTGGTAGTCTAAACTTATCCACGAATCCCCTTGATATGTATGAATGTGATGCACCAGTATCGAAAAGAACAAGAGCGGTAAATGACTTAACCAAAAACTTACCTATAACCGTGTCTGGATGCTCTTCAACCTCCTCCACGTTAACATGGTTCACTTGTCCTTTGTTGAATGGATTGGGCTTCTTCCCAGCGCTCCCATTTCCGTTTCCATTCTTCCCTTCAGGGCACTCCGTGGCATAGTGTCCAGTCTTCCCGCACTTACAGCAAGTAACGTGACTTAGGTCTCTTTTGGCGGGTGTGGCTGGATTGGAGCGGTTCTGATTGTTGTTGGATCCGTTCCCATTCCCATTCTTAGAACCATTGTGGTTATGCGATCCTCCTCCGGTGTGGTTATGACCTCCATGGTTATGAACAAGTCCTCCCGAGTTTGGGGTGAGGCGAGGCTTCTGCTGAGCTCCTGATTTATACCTCCCTTGTCCATACTTCCTCTTATGGCTCTCAATCTGCTGCTGCTTCCCTTGAATCATAAGAGCCTTATCTACCAACTCCTAGTAGTTGTTGAAGGTTGCTACCATCAACTGCATGCTCATCTCATCATTCAGCCCTTCCATAAACTTCTCCTGCTCCGCGGCATCTGTGGCCACATTGTCAGGGGCATAGCGAGATAACTTGCTAAACTCATCCACGTACTGAGCCACAGTATGGTTCCCCTGGCGTAAGTTGCGAAACTCATGCTTCTTCATATTCATAGCTCTAGTTGATACATGGGCTGTGCGGAAAGCTTGCTGAAACTGGTCCCAAGTGACGTTGGCTATGGGGAAAGTGGCCGTGTAATTCTCCCACCATGAGGCTGCTGGTCCATCCAATTGATGTGCGGAAAAGCGCACCTTCTCAGCATCTGTGCAACCTGAGGTGGTCAACTCCCTTCCAATACGGCGTAGCCAATCATCAGCAACTATAGGCTCGGTGCTACTAGAAAACACCGGCGGCTGTAACCTTAGAAAAAGGGCTAGGTCGTTAACTGGCGGGTTGTTGTTGTTGCCCTGGTTCTGAACTAGCAATTGCATCAAGGTGTTCTGCTGCTGGATCAACTGAGTGAGCTCCGGCGGGAAGGCAAAACTGGTGTCACGTCTTGGAGGCATCTGATGGGTTTAGATGGAAGAGATTAGAATAGAAAAGGGGTCTAATGAGAAAGCACTACCCATATGCACATGACACAAACACAATCATTTCACCCAATCAATCAAGCAAGGGCATACAAGTGGTCTAGAACTATCGCAAAAGTGCTCAACTACTACTAAATACATGGGGAAATACTACTAATATGTGGTGGTCATCTAGAAATTTTGATCGGTGGAAGACTCCATGATATCTGCTCCAGCTTCGTCTTCAAAGTCATCATCACTAGGGTCGGAGTTGGTGTCGTCGATGAAAATGTAGTTGTCCGGGCAAGTGGAATCATCGTCTTCTCCTCCCGGTCCTGGATCTCCCATGAATACTCCGATCTTGTTAACTAGGTTGTCATTCTTCTCAAGTAGCGTCTTAATTTCCTCCTCATATCCATCGCGTGTAAACTTGAGTTCTTCCTCCAGTTCGATGATCCTAGTCTTCGCCTTCTTCAAGTCCATCATGTCTGCGCACATCTGGTTCTCCTGACGTCGAATGTGCTGGTTTAGCTCCTGGATGAATGCTGCAATGGATCTATCCTTCTTGGTGCTGATCACTTCCCATTGCTCATCTCGGCGCCCACAAATCTGGTAGATAGTGTCCTTAAGATCCTTGTTGTAGACTTCTCCAATGCGTCCCATGGTAATGTGGGCTGCCATGCTCTTGCCTAGACTCCAGGTGGGTGCTTCGAAAGAAAATTCTATGGGTTTAGAGGTTGGCGAGAACGTCCTTCCTGGAACTTGTACTTGAATCATCCAGCGCTCCTCTTCTGGTAAGGTGGCATTGTACGTCCCGGTGAAGCTTGGTATTCCAATGTTCAAGTACCTAGTGACTTCCTTCAAATGGCATCCAAAAGGTGTGTCTTCATCCGGCTGTGCAAACTTGTTCTTCATCTCCGCCATCCTAAGGAGTAGAAAATGGAGAGGAGTCAGGAATGAGTAGAGAAGAGTGACCTAGGGTTTTTATCTTAGTGGTCGTGTCCTACAATCAGCGTGTGCTCTGATACCATCTTGTAGCGACCCGACCTCAAACGGTCAAGTCTCTGTGCTTCAGTGTCATCCCTGGATCGGTAATGCTGACACACACAGTACTCGAAGGATTTATAACAGAGTAGCAATCACACACTTATTACATCGAATGTCTCAAAAGAGAACTTATTACAATAATATGGCTTAAGGCCATCTAATACGATAACAGCGGAAGGCTTGGAAGATAAAGTGAGTCCATCAACTCCAACGGCATAGCTAAGCTACATGGCAACGACCTAACAAACCTTACTCCTCGTCTGAAAAGTCTGCAACATAATACGTTGCAGCCCGAAAACAGGTCAGCACAGGGAATATGCTGGCAATATAACACAGTAGAGCAAGAACAGAATAATGCTATCACTACACACATATTTGGCTGGTGGAAAGCTCTATGATTATAGTTTTTGCGAAAAGCCAATTTTCCCTACAACAAAGGAATATATTTTAATTTAACTATCATGGTGGTTGAAACATTATTGAGAAGGTTCCTCCAACTCAATCCCAATTAAAGTAATTAACAACCCGACAATATTAATTAAGAGTGATGAGATACTTAAGACACTCCAAGTACTAGATACTCAAGATTGTCCATAATTAACTGGGGACACGACTAACCATGATTAGATTGTACACTCTGCAGAGGTTTGTGCACTTTTCCGCACAAGACTCGATCGCCTCTGTTAGATTTCTCGCACTTCATGATGTTTGAGAAACGGATGACTGAGACACAGTCTTTCAGAAACATTATCTCTCTACTCCGGGCGGACCATACCAAACCTACAACCCTCTACCTGCTAATCCACCTCTTCAAGAGCTTTACGTAACTTACTCAACTATGCTAGAGCCCATAATAGCTTGTGGCTGCACACGGAAGTTTCTAGCATGAATAATCTCAGTTCCCTTTGAGCCTGGGTGGCGGTCCATAGGAAAATCACACGAAACCCCAGGATTTCCAAAAATACAGGTAACACTGGGTACTCCAGGTGCCTCAATCCACCCAGATGTGTATTTAAGTTTCCACCTTAAGCTGAACCATTAATTAACAACCTCACATCTGTCATGGATTTCACTCAACCCAAACCACGTCTATGAGCATAGCATAGCAATATAAGCAACGCGTAGAAGTAACTCCCAAGGGTTTGATATAACAGGGCAATAGGTTCTACCTCAACAACTACTTCCCAACCCACAAGTTAATGACATCCTATTCATGCAATGTTTGAGGATTGATTCTAATGCATAAAAACTGGGTATGGAAAGAGTATGATCAATGTGTTACTTGCCTTGCTGACGATCCGCGAAACCTAGGGACTCGTAGTAGCACGCTTCGCACTCTGGGAATTCTATCGCAAACAAACAATAGCATACATAAGCACAAGCAGAGATGCACGGAAACTCAAATAAGAGAGATTGACCAGAAAGTTCAACTTAAGAACTCCGTTTGCAAAAAGAATCAAATCAAACGGAGCAACGAAACTCAAACGACGAAAGAAACAAGATCCGTTTACTAATCTGAACTAAAGTCAAATTTTACAGTACCAAAATCTTGTTTCAAGTTGATTAAACAGAAAGAGGGTCTCGAGACGAAGATCTAGGCGCTTGAATGCCTGATTCCGATAAACGAGCGAAAAGATAAACTGAAACGAAAATCGGATCAGAAATCGATCGAGAATAATCGCGGAAAAATCCGATAAAAAGAAAACTGACGAACAGACTAACGAACGCGTTCGTTATCTGTAACTAACAGGGCGAAAACCGTTCGTTAAAACGAACGTACGGACGAACGTCCGCTAAGTAGCAGAACCGGGAAAAACTGGCGAACCGATAAAAAACGAACTAGGGTTTTAAAAAAAACGAATCGTTTTTTAAAAAAACCGGGCGGCGGATCGGCTTTACCTCTCGCGAGGCAGCTCCGGCGAGGGGGGTTGGGCAGCGGGCTTGCGGCTGCGGGTGGCTCGCGGGCGGCTGCGGCGGGGCTGGCGAGGGCTACAGCGGCGACTTGGGTCGAGGGCGCCCGGGGTATTTTTAAAGGGGGGAGGCGGGCGACGGTCGATTGGGGAGGGGGCCCGGGGATGGTTTTAAAGGGGGGGAGGCGTGGCGGCTCCTGACTTGGGGAGGGGGTGGGGTCGGCGGCGGCGGCGGCTCGACTCTTCCGAGTCCGGCGGCGGCACGGGACGGGGAAGGCGGTGGCGCGGGTTGGGCCGGCCTGGCTCGGCTGGGCTTCGGCCCGGTCGGGCGCTGAAGTTTTTTTAAATAATTCCGCCGAACAGAAAATAAATCCTAGAAAATAAATAAAAATCTAAAAATGCCAAAACAAATTTTCACCGTCTAAATAAAATATTTAGAACAAGATGAACATTTTCTTGGCCCTAAAATGCAATTTTGAAAAAACATGCAATTTTTCTAATTGCAAATAAAATCCAAATAAAATCAAATAAATGATTTTAATATTTTCCTCCAATATTTCAATTATTTTGGAGAAGTGATGTTATCTCCTCTCATATATTTTAATATGAAATATTTTTCAAAGAGAAAAATAATTAAAATAAAAAATCCTCGTTTCATTATTTGATAAAAATCAAATATGAAAACCGGGAAATCCCCAACTCTCTCCGAGGGTCCTTGAGTTGCTTAGGATCTCAAGGATTGCGGAATGAAAATGCAATAAAATATGATATGCATGAATGACCTATGTATAACATTCCAACTTGAAAATTTGGGATGTTACATCTAGACCCCATTCTGGCACTCTGCTGGAGGGGGAAATCATCACTGGTGGCCTTCTTCATCATCCTGGTGGCCACCATGATGAGGAGGGAGTAGTCCACCCTTGGGGCTGAGGGTTTGTACCAATATCTATGTGTTTAATCTCTTTCTCTCGTGTTCTTGAGATGGCACGATCTTGATGTATAGAGGGCTTTGTTAATATAGTTGGATCATAGGGTGTTTCCCCCTCTCCATCTTGTTGTGATAAATTGAGTTTTACCTTTGAGATTTCGTTCTTATCAGATTGAATACTTTTATGGATTTGAGAGCACTCTGTATATGTTTGGCATATGAATACCCGTGGTGACAATGGGGTATTATATTGATTCACTTGAGATATGTTTTGGCACTCAACTCACGGATTCCCGAGGTGACATTGGGGTAATCTATGCATAGGGGTTGATCCACGTTCTCGTCTTTTGTTTCTCCGGTAGAAATATTGGGGCACTCTTTGAGGTTCTTTGTGTTGGATTGAGTATTATGAATATAATTTTGCTTTGGTGTTATTTTAGTACGAACTCTTGGTAGATCGATCTGAAATAATAACTTAGTGTTATTTTAGTACGAATTCTTGATAGATCGATCGGAAAGAATAATTTGGTGTTATTTTAGTACGAACTCTTGGATAGATCGATCGGAAAGAATAGCTACAAATAATTTTTTCTTATGTTCTCCGCTAGATAGGAACTTTGGAGTAATTCTTCATCGCACTTTGATGGATGGTTATATGATCCAATTAGATTAGTATTGTTGAGAGATTACACTAGTGAAAGTACGGACCCTAGGCCTCATTTTCAAGCATTGCAATACCGTTTTTGCTCACTTTTGTTACTTGCTACCTTGCTATTTTTTTATTTTCAGATTATAAAAACATAATTCTACCATCCATATTACACTTTTATCACCATCTCTTTGCCGAACTTGTGCACCTATACAAATTACCATTGTATTTGGTGTGTTGGGGACACAAGAGACTTTTTATTTTTTGGTTGCAGGGTTGTTTGAGAGAGACCATCTTCATCCTACGCCTCCCACGGATTGATAAACCTTAGGTCATCCACTTGAGGGAAATTTGCTACTGTGCTAGAAAACTCTGCGCTTGGAGGTGTTGGGGAACGTAGCAGAAATTCAAAATTTTCCTACGTATCACCAAGATCTATCTATGGAGAGACTAGCAATGAGGGGAGGGAGAGTGCATCTACATACCCTTGTAGATCGCTAAGCGGAAGCGTTCAAGTGAACGGGGTTGATGGAGTCGTACTCGTCATGATTCAAATCACCGATGATCAAGTGCCGAACGCACGACACCTCCGCGTTCAACACACGTACAGCCCGATGACGTCTCCCACGCCTTGATCACACGTACGGAACGGAGACGTCTCCCAGCCTTGATCCAGCAAGGAGAGAGGGAGAGGTTGATGGAGATCCAACAGCACGACGGCGTGGTGGAAGTAGCGGGGTTCCAACAGGGCTTCGCTAAGCACTGCGGGAGGAGGTAGATGTGTCACGGGAGGGAGAGGGAGGCGCCAGGCCTTAGATTGGTTTGCTCCTCCTTTTTCCCCACTATATATAGGGCCAAGGGAGAGGGGGAAGGCGCAGCCCTTGCCCCTTCCTCCAAGGAAGGGTGCGGCCAAGGGTGGGGAGGAGTCCATCCTCCCCAAGGCACTCGGAGGTGCCTTCCCCTTTTAGGACTCCCCTTTTTTCTCTCTCTTGGCGCATGGGCCTCTTGGGGCTGGTGCCCTTGGCCCATATAGGCCAAGGCACACCCCCTACAGCCCATGTGGCCCCCCGGGGCAGGTGGCCCCACCCGGTGGACCCCCGGGACCCTTCCGGTGGTCCCGGTACAATACCGATGACCCCGAAACTTGTCCCGATGGCCGAAACAGCACTTCCTATATATAATTCTTTACCTCGGACCATTCCGGAACTCCTCGTGACGTCCGGGATCTCATCCGGGACTCCGAACAATTTCGGGTTACCGCATACTAATATTCTATAACCCTAGCGTCACCGAACCTTAAGTGTGTAGACCCTACGGGTTCGGGAGACATGCAGACATGACCGAGACGTTCTCCGGTCAATAACCAACAGCGGGATCTGGATACCCATGATGGCTCCCACATGTTCCACGATGATCTCATCGGATGAACCACGATGTCAAGGACTTAATCAATCCCGTATACAATTCCCTTTGTCTATCGGTATGTTACTTGCCCGAGATTCGATCGTCGGTATCCCGAATACCTTGTTCAATCTCGTTACCGGCAAGTCTCTTTACTCGTTCCGTAACACATCATCCCGTGATCAACTCCTTGGTCACATTGCGCATATGATTATGTCCTACCGAGTGGGCCCAGAGATACCTCTCCGTTTACACGGAGTGACAAATCCCAGTCTCGATTCGTGCCAACCCAACAGACACTTTCAGAGATACCTGTAATGCACCTTTATAGTCACCCAATTACGTTGTGACATTTGATACACCCAAAGCATTCCTACGGTATCCGGGAGTTGCACAATCTCATGGTCTAAGGAAATGATACTTGACATTAGAAAAGCTTTAGCATACGAACTACACGATCTTTGTGCTAGGCTTAGGATTGGGTCTTGTCCATCACATCATTCTCCTAATGATGTGATCCCGTTATCAACGACATCCAAATGTCCATGGTTAGGAAACCATAACCATCTATTGATCAACGAGCTAGTCAACTAGAGGCTTACTAGGGACATGGTGTTGTCTATGTATCCACACATGTATCTGAGTTTCCTATCAATACAATTATAGCATGGATAATAAACGATTATCATGAACAAGGAAATATAATAATAACTAATTTATTATTGCCTCTAGGGCATATTTCCAACATTCTCCCACTTGCACTAGAGTCAATAATCTAGTTCACATCGATATGTGATTAACACTCAAGGTCACATCCCCATGTGACTAACACCCAAAGAGTTTACTAGAGTCAATAATCTAGTTCACATTTACCATGTGATTAACACTCAATGAGTTCTGGGTTTGATCATGTTATGCTTGTGAGAGAGGTTATAGTCAACGGGTCTGAACCTTTCAGATCCGTGTGTGCTTTACAAATCTCTATGTCATCTCCTAGATGCAGCTACCACGCTCTATTTGGAGCTATTCCAAATAACTGTTCTACTATACGAATCCAGTTTACTACTCAGAATAATCTGGATTAGTGTCAAAGCTTGCATCGGCGTAACCCTTTACGACGAACTCTTTTACCACCTCCATAATCGAGAAAATTCCTTAGTCCACTAGTTACTAAGGATAACATTGACCGATGTCCTGTGATCCATTCTTGGATCACTCTTGTACCCCTTGACTGACTCATGGCAAGGCACACTTCAGGTGCGGTACATAGCATAGCATACTGTAGAGCCTATGTCTTAAGCATAGGGGACGACCTTCGTCCTTTCTCTCTATTCTGCCGTGGTCGAGCTTTAAGTCTTAACTTCATACCTTACAACTCAGGCAAGAACTCCTTCTTTGACTGATCCATCTTGAACACCTTCAAGATCATGTCAAGGTATGTGCTCATTTGAAAGTACCATTAAGCGTTTTGATCTATCCTTATAGATCTTGATGCTCAATGTTCAAGCAGCTTAATCCAGGCTTTCCATTGAAAAACACTTTCCAAATAACCCTATATGCTTTCCAGAAATTCTACGTCATTTCTGATCAACAATATGTCAACATATACTTATCAGAAATTCTATAGTGCTCCCACTCACTTCTTTGGAAATACAAGTTTCTCATAAACTTTATATAAACCCAAAATCTTTGATCATCATCAAAGCATACATTCCAACTCCGAGATGCTTACTCCAGTCCTTAGAAGGATTGCTGGAGCTTTGCATACTTATTAGCATCTTTCAGGATTGACAAAATCATCCGGTTGTATCACATACAACCTTTCCTCAAGAAAATCGTCGAGGAAACAATGTTTTGACATCCTATCTGCAAGATTTCATAAATAATGCAGTAATCGCTAATATAATTCCAACAGACTCTTAGCATCGCTACGAGTGAGAAAATCTCACCGTAGTCAACTCCTTGAACTTGTCAGAAAACATCTTAATGACAAGTCGAGCTTTCTTAATGGTGACATTTACCATCATTGTCCGTCTTCCTTTTAAAATCCATATGTACCTAACAGCCTTATGACCATCAAGTAGTTCTTCCAAAGTCTACACTTTGTTTTCATATATGGATCCTCTCTCGGATTATATGGCCTCGAGCCATTTATCGGAATCCGGGCTCACCATCGCTTCTCCATAGCTCGTAGGTTCATTGTTGTCTAGCAACATGACTTCTAAGACAGGATTACGTACCACTCTGAAGTAGCACGCATCCTTGTCATCCCACGATGTTTGGTAGTGACTTGATCTGAAGTTTCATGATCACTATCATAAGCTTCTACTTCAATTGGTGTAGGTGCCACAGGAACAACTTCCTGTGCCCTGCCACACACTAGTTGAAGAGATGGTTCAACAACCTCATCAAGTTCTCCACCATCCTTCCACTCAATTCTTTCGAGAGAAACTTTTCCTCGAGAAAGGACCCGATTCAAGAAACAATCCCTTATTGCTTTTGGATCTGAGACAGGAGGTATACCCAACTGTTTTGGGTGTCCTATGAAGATGCATTTATCCGCTTTGGGTTCGAGCTTATCGGCCTGAAACTTTTTCACATAAGCGTCGCAGCCCCAAACTTTTAAGAAATGACAGCTTAGGTTTCTCTAAACCATAGTTCATACGGTGTCGTCTCAACGGAATTACGTGGTGCCCTATTTAAAGTGAACGTGGTTGTCTCTAATGCATAACCCATAAACTATTGTGGTAATTTGATAAGAGACATCATGGTATGCATCATATCCAATAGGGTGCAGTTATGATGTTCGGACACACCATCACACTATGGTGTTCCAGGCTGTATCAGTTGTGAAACGATTTCCACAATGTCTTAATTTTGTGCCAAACTCGTAATTCAGATATTCATCTCTATGATCATATCATAGATCTTTTATCCTCTTGTCACGACGATCTTTCAACTTCACACTGAAATTACTTGAACCTTTCAATAATTCAGACTCGTGATTCATCAAGTAAATGTACTCAACATCTACTCAAATTATCTGTGAAGGAAGAACATAACAATATCCACTACATGCCTCAGCACTCATTGGACTGCACACATCAAAATGTATTACTTCCAACAATTTGCTTTCTTGTTCCATTTTACTGAAAACGAGGCTTTCAGTCATCTTGCCCATGTGGTATGATTTGCATGTCTCAAGTGATTCAAAATCAAGCGAGTACAAAACGGTCCATTTGCATGGAGTTTCTTCATGCATATATACCAATAGACATGGTTCGCATGTCCCAAACTTTTCAAAAACGAGTGAGCCCAAAGATCCATCAACATGGAGCTTCTTCATGCATTTTATACCGATATGACTTACGTGGCTGTGCCACAAGTAGGTGGTACTATCATTACTATCTTTTGGCATGAACATGTATATCACTACGATCGAGATTCAATAAACCATTCATTTTAGGTGTAAGACCATTGAAGGTATTATTCAAATAAACAGAGTAACCATTATTCTCTTTAAATGAATAACCGTATTGGGATAGACATAATCCAATCATGTCCATGCTCAACGCAAACACCAAATAACAATTATTTAGGTTTTAATACCAATCTCGATGGTAGAGGGAGCGTGCGATGCTTGATCATATCAACCCTGGAAACACTTCCAACACATATCGTCAGCTCACCTTTAGCTAGTCTCCGTTTATTCCGTAGCTTTTATTTCGAGTTACTAACACTTAGCAACCGAACCGGTATCTAATACCCTGGTGCTACTAGGAGTACTAGTAAAGTACACATTAACATAATGTATATCCAATATACTTCTATCGACCTTGCTAGCCTTCTAATCTACCAAGTATCTAGGGTAATTCTGCTCCAGTGGCTGTTCCCCTTATTACAGAAGCACTCAGTCTCGGGTTTGGGTTCAACTTTGGGTTTCTTCACTAGAGCAGCAGCTGAATTGCCGTTTTATGAAGTATCCCTTCGTGCCCTTGCCTTCTTGAAACTAGTGGTTTCATCAACCATCAACAATTGATGCTCCTGCTTGATTTCTACTTTCGTGGTGTCAAACATCGCGAATATCTCAAGGATCATCATATATGTCCCTGATATATTATAGTTCATCACGAAGCTCTAGCAGCTTGGTGGTAATGACTTCGGAGAAACATCACTATCTCATCTGGAAGATCAACTCCCACTCGATTCAAGCGATTGTTGTACTCAGACAATCTGAGCACAAGTTCAACAATTGAGCTTTTCTCCCTTAGTTTGCAGACTAAGAAAATCGTCGGAGGTCTTATACCTTTTGACGTGGGCACGAGCTTGAAATCCTAATTTCAGCCCTCGAAACATCTCACATGTTTCGCGACGTTTCAAAAAACGTCTTTGGTGCCTCAACTCTAAACCGTTTAACTGAACTATCACGTAGTTATCAAAATGTGTATGTCAGATGTTCGCAACATCCACAGACAACGTTCGAGGTTCAACACACCAAGCGGTGCATTAAGGACATAAGCCTTCTAAGAAGCAATGAGGACAATCCTCAGTTTACGGACCTAGTCCGCATAATTGCTACTATCAACTTTCAACTAATTTTTCTCTAGGAACATATCCAAACAGTAGAACCATAGCGTGAGCTACGACATAATTTGCAAAAATCCTTTTGACTATGTTCAGAATAATTAAGTTCATCTTATGAACTCCCACTCAGATAGACATCCCTCTAGTCATCTAAGTGATTACATGATCCGAGTGAACTAGGCCGTGTCCGATCAACACGTGAGACGGACTAGTCAACGTCGGTGAACATCTTCATGTTGATCGTATCTTCTATACGACTCATGCTCGACCTTTCGGTCTCTATGTTCCGAGGCCATGTCTTCACATGCTAGGCTCGTCAAGTTAACCCTAAGTGTTTTTGCATGTGTAAAACTTCTTACACCCGTTGTATGTGAACGAAAGAATCTATCACACCCGATTAACACGTGATGCTTCGAAACGACGAACTGTAGCAACGGTGCACAGTTAGGGGAGAACACTTCTTGAAATTTTAATGAGGGATCATCTTATTTACTACCGTCGTTCTAAGCAAATAAGATGTATAAACATGATAAACATCACATGCAATCAAATAGTGACATGATATGGCCAATGTCATGTAGCTCCTTTGATCTCCATCTTGGGGCTCCAAGATCATCTATTACAAGAACATGATCAATCTCATACATTACATATATCATTCATCACATCCTTTTGGCCATATCACATCACATAGCATACCCTGCAAAACAAGTTAGACATCCTCTAATTGTTGTTTGCATGTTTTACGTGGCTGCTATGGGTTTCTAGCAAGAACGTTTCTTACCTACGCAAAGACCACAACGTGATATGCCAATTGCTATTTACCCTTCATAAGGACCCTTTTCATCGAATCCGATCCGACTAAAGTGGGAGAGACAGACACCCGCCAGCCACCTTATGCAACTAGTGCATGTTTGTCGGTGGAACCAGTCTCACGTAAGAATACGTGTAAGGTCGGTCCGGGCCGCTTCATCCCACGATGCCGCTGAATCAAGATAAGACTAGTAACGGCAAGCATATTGAACAAAATCAACGCCCACAACTACTTTGTGTTCTACTCGTGCATAGAAACTACGCATAGACCTAGCTCATGATGCCACTGTTGGGGTGTTGGGGAACGTAGCAGAAATTCAAAATTTTCCTACGTGTCACCAAGATCTATCTATGGACGAACTAGCAACGAGGAGGGAGAGTGCATCTACATACCCTTGTAGATCGCTAAGCGGAAGCGTTCAAGAGAACGGGGTTGATGGAGTCGTACTCGTCGTGATCAAATCACCGATGATCCTAGTGCCGAACGGACGGCACCTCCGCGTTCAACACACGTACACGCCCGATACGTCTCCCACGCCTTGATCCAGCAAGGAGAGAGGAGAGGTTGATGGAGATCCCACAGCACGACGGCGTGGTGGAAGTAGCGGGGATTCCAACAGGGCTTCGCTAAGCGCTGCGGGAGGAGGTAGATGTGTCACGGGAGGGAGAGGGAGGCGCCAGGCCTTAGATTTGCTCCTCCTTTTCCCCACTATATATAGGGCCAAGGGAGAGGGGGAGGCGCAGCCCTTGCCCCTTCCTCCAAGGAAGGGTGCGGCCAAGGGTGGGGAGGAGTCCATCCTCCCCAAGGCACCTCGGAGGTGCCTTCCCCCTTTAGGACTCTCCCCTTTTTCTCTCTTGGCGCATGGGCCTCTTGGGGCTGGTGCCCTTGGCCCATATAGGCCATATAGGCCAAGGCACACCCCCTACAGCCTATGTGGCCCCCCGGGGCAGGTGGCCCCACCCGGTGGACCCCCGGGACCCTTCCGGTGGTCCCGGTACAATACCGATGACCCCGAAACTTGTCCCGATGGCCGAAATAGCACTTCCTATATATAATTCTTTACCTCCGGACCATTCCGGAACTCCTCGTGACGTCCGGGATCTCATCCGGGACTCCGAACAACTTTCGGGTTACCGCATACTAATATCTCTATAACCCTAGCGTCACCGAACCTTAAGTGTGTAGACCCTACGGGTTCGGGAGACATGCAGACATGACCGAGACGTTCTCCGGTCAATAACCAACAGCGGGATCTGGATACCCATGATGGCTCCCACATGTTCCACGATGATCTCATCGGATGAACCACGATGTCAAGGACTTAATCAATCCCGTATACAATTCCCTTTGTCTATCGGTATGTTACTTGCCCGAGATTCGATCGTCGGTATCCAATACCTTGTTCAATCTCGTTACCGGCAAGTCTCTTTACTCGTTCCGTAACACATCATCCCGTGATCAACTCCTTGGTCACATTGCGCATATGATGATGTCCTACCGAGTGGGCCCAGAGATACCTCTCCGTTTACACGGAGTGACAAATCCCAGTCTCGATTCGTGCCAACCCAACAGACACTTTCAGAGATACCTGTAATGCACCTTTATAGTCACCCAGTTATGTTGTGACGTTTGATACACCCAAAGCATTCCTACAGTATCCGGGAGTTGCACAATCTCATGGTCTAAGGAAATGATACTTGACATTAGAAAAGCTTTAGCATACGAACTACACGATCTTTATGCTAGGCTTAGGATTGGGTCTTGTCCATCACATCATTCTCCTAATGATGTGATCCCGTTATCAACGACATCCAAATGTCCATGGTTAGGAAACCATAACCATCTATTGATCAACGAGCTAGTCAACTAGAGGCTTAC
Source organism: Triticum urartu (assembly GCF_003073215.2). NCBI lineage: Eukaryota > Viridiplantae > Streptophyta > Magnoliopsida > Poales > Poaceae > Triticum > Triticum urartu. Next base: position 144,639,722 of record NC_053023.1, read on the forward strand.
TAGGGACATGGTGTTGTCTATGTATCCACACATGTATCTGAGTTTCCTATCAATACAATTATAGCATGGATAATAAACGATTATCATGAACAAGGAAATATAATAATAACTAATTTATTATTGCCTCTAGGGCATATTTCCAACAGGAGGCCCAACACGAGTCTACAAGAACAAGTTGTGTAGTAGACATCAATCTCTTTTTTGGCGCCGTTGTCGAGGAGGTGAGTGCTTGAAGGTATATCTTTTGAGCTTGCAATTGAATCTTTTGGTTTCTTATTTTATCACTAGTTTGGTTTACAAAGAGAAAACTACAAAAAATGGAATTGAGGTTGCATTGTATTATTCATCTTTATAATGTCTTTCGTGAAAATGATGGAAACAAAAATTATGCTCAATTGATAGAAGAATAATTCTATATAATGTTTGACAAAAAAATCTTTGAATGATGAGCATGATTGCAATGTTGTTGGTATGAATTCTTTGAATATCCATGATGCTAATGATATGCAAATCCACAAGCTTGGGGATGCTATATTTGATGAAGATGATATTTTTACTCCCCCATGTTCTGATGAGAAAATTTATTATGATGAAAGCATGCCTCCTATATATGATGATTATGGTGATGACATGTATGCTATAAAGAATAATGATAACCATCAAATTTGTCATCATGATTTTAATTTTCAATCCCATGATAGTTATTTTGTTGAGTTTGCTCCCACTACTATTCATGAGAATAAATTTGTTTATGTGGAGAGTAATAAAGTTTCTATGCTTGTGGATCATGAAAAGAATGCTTTATGTGATAGTTATATTGTTAAACTCATTCATGATGCTACTAAAAATTATTATGAGAGAGGAACATATGCTTTTACATATTGCAATAATATCAAGTCCCCTCTCTATGTGTTGAAAGTTTTGAAGTTGCACTTGTTTTGCCTTCCTATTCTAGTTGATTCTTGTTCCCATAAATTGTTTGCTCAGAAAATCCCTATGCATAGGAAGTGGGTTAGACTTAAATTTGCTAGTCATATGCTTCATGATGCTCTCTTTATGTTTCAATTTTTAACTTTTATGCGAGCATCATTGAAATCATCATGCCTAGCTAAAAAGGCATTAAACAAAAGCGCTTGTTGGGAGACAACCCAACACTTTATTTACCTACTGTTTTTGTGTGTTCATATGATTATGCTACTGTAGTAATCATGTTTTATTGCTTTTGTTTCAATAAAGTGCCAAGTAAAGCCTTTGGGATAGTGTGGATGATAGTTGACTTGAATCTATGCAAAAACAAAACTTTTGCGCTCAGTCCAGGAATTTTCAGGCCCTGTTTGGTTCATAAGTCCTAGGACTTTTTTAGTCCCAACTTATAAGTCCCAAGTCCCTAAAAAGTCCCTACCTGTTTGGTTCCATGGACTTATAAGTCTCTATAAGACCATATTACAACTATAAGTCCCTATAAGTTCCTCCTTGAGAGTCTTATTTCATAAGTCCCAAATGCCCACTTTAAGTCCCTATAAGTCCCTCCTGTTTGGTTTAGATGGGACTTATAGGGACTTTTTTAAGTCCCTAAACCAATAAGTCCCTGGAAACAAACACCCTCTCAAAATTCACTGGAACGTGCTTTTGATCTGAATTGCTTACAGGTGATATATATATACAAATTTCCTACATTGTCCTAATTTTCAGAAGTTTTGGAGTAGCATAAGTATGGTTGTTTTCGAGATCATTATAGACTGTTTTGTTTTCAATGCATAGTTTGCTTGTTTCCTTGTTTCTATGGCTTATATTGCTCTATATAAATTGTGGAAATGATAAGGTACAATAGGCATTGTGTGAGAACAATTATGAGTCTTGTCTTTGACAGTAAAGTGAATGATTTGCTTTATCATACTAACCCATCTCATGAAGTTCCGTTAAGTTTTGTGTGAGTGAAGTTTTCAAGTTTTGGGTGAGATATCGATATGAGGAGAATAAGGAGTGGTAAGGCACTAAGCTTGGGGATGCCCAAGGCACCCCAAGGTAGTATTCAAGTAATACCCAAGAAACTAAGCTTGGGGATGCCTCGGAAGGCATCCCCTCTTTCGTCTTCAACATTATCAGTAACTACACTTGGAGCTATATTTTCATTCGTCACATGATATGAGTTTTGCTTGTGCATCATTTTATTTTGTTTTCATTTGCTTGATGCTATCTATAATAATGTTTTGCATCTTTTACTTCAATAAAAATGTCAAGTATAGCCTTTGCCATGCTTATTTTGCAAGTATATGAGTTGCTGTTTGAAAATACAAAGTTTATCGCTATTGCAAAACTTCTCTAGAAAAGTTAGAATGTGATAAAATGTTGAAACTTTTTGCACAATAAGATATGATAAATTTTCTACAATGTGGTAATTTCTGCAGAATTTTTTATGTTGAATAAGTATGGATCCCTCTTCATCCTTTACAGACTGTTCTGTTTAGACAGATTGCTGTTATGATTGCATTGTTTGCATATGTTTGCTAGTTGAATGATTCTATTTGAGGATAGGAGTTCTAAATATGCATAGGAATTTAGTATGCAATGTTAAATTATAATTTTACTGATTTTCTATGGTAGAGAATGATAAGGTGTTGCATTGATTTATACTAACGTATCTTATGAGTTCTTGTTGAGTTTTGTGTGGACGAAGTTTTTAAGAATTAGGGAAACCGTGTTATGAGAAGGACGAAGAAGACACAAGAGCTCAATCTTGGGGATGCCCAAGGCATCCCAAGTCAATATTCCAAGAAGTCTCAAACATTTAAGTTTGGGGATGCCCCGGTAGGTATCACACTTTTCTTCATCAACAATTATCGGTTAGCCTCGGTTGAGCCTAAGTTTTTGCTTCTTCACATGATGTGTGCCATTCCTAGATTTTCATTTTGTTTTGTTTTGCTTGCTGTTTTAATAACATACTTATATCTGAAACTTTTAAATAAGAGAGAGTCCTCAAATAGCTACCCATTTACATAACAACTCGCTTGATCTTCACTTATTTCTTTTTGGAGTAGTTTGTCATTTATTCTCATGCATCACTTAGATTATTTTGAGATTTAATTTTTTTGAAGAAATACGCACTACAAAAAAAGACACATCCATGACATTTTGGGCCGAACAAATTTTTTTGTCATGCTTATGACACTTCTATGATGATAATTGTGAAAAAACCCGGTATCATCATAGATGTGGTGGACTCCTCCTTCTCTGACAAAATATCATGACAGAAAATGGGCTATTCATCCTGTGCGGGCCGGAGATGCAGCTGCATGACATTCTTTGGGCCGTCCATGATGGAAAAACCCGTGGTAGAAGTGAGGGCGAGGAAAATATCGGGGAGTTCCCAATTACGATGGGTGGTCGGGGCCGAGCGATGCACGAAGGGATTGTGTATTTCTCTTGTACACGTACGAGCGTGGGTGTGAGACGTTGGGCTCTAACTGAACCCGAGCGAGGCGTTCGCCTACTGAACCCGAGCGATTGCACTGGCTACACTTTACTGAACCCGAGCGATCGATCGATCCCTGACTGTTAACTGAACCCGATCAAGCGATTCATTCGCTACTGCTGCTAACTGAAGCTGATCGAACCTGCTGCCTCTTGATGAACAGTGAGCGTAGTTGGGGGTTGGATGAACAGTTCCCGGTGGTGGTTGGATGAACAGGACCCCGTGGTAGTAGAGGCCTTTGCTGCTGGATGAACATGATTGTAGGTGTCAAAACCGGCGGATCTCGGGTAGGGGGTCCTGAACTGTGCATCTAGGATCGATGGTAACAGGAGGCAGGGGACACGATGTTTACCCAGGTTCGGGCCCTCTTGATGGAGGTAATACCCTACGTCCTGCTTGATTGATATTGATGATATGAGTATTACAAGAGTTGATCTACCACGAGATCGTAGAGGCTAAAACCCTAGAAGCTAGCCTATGGTATGATTGTTGTATATGATCTATCGACTAGCCTGGTCTCGGTTTATATAATGCACCAGAGGCCTAGGATAACAAGAGTCCTAGCCGAATACGCCGGTGGGGAGGATTCCTTGCCTTGATCACCAAGTCTTGTGGAATCTTCCATGTATGCGGCGGTTGTCCGAACTGGCCCATGAGTATACGGCCATGGGGGTCCTCCGCCCAATCTAACAGATCGGGAGACGACGTGATGAGTACCCCCTAGTCCAGGACACCTTCAGTAGCCCCCTGAACCGGTCTTCAAGTTAGGGACGCTCCTCGATTCTTCCGAACTGTTCTTCATCTTCGGTTGTCGGTCTTGAAAACTGGTTCAACAAATCTTCTCATCTTCGATCTTGAGGATCACCGAAATGCATTCGACGAGTTTACACGTCGGGTATCCGAGGAGCCCCTTTAAGTTTCCATCCTTTATCAATGCCTTGTTATATTTATGCCACATCTCGGGTTTGAAGTTGTTCCCGGGCGGCAGTGTCCTCTTGCGTCCGAGCTCCAACGCCGGACTGCATTCGAGGTATCTTTTGCAGCAGAGCACCAACGCCGGATCGCTTTCCGAGCTCCAACACTGGAATGCATCCGAGCTCCAATGCCGGACTATGTCCAAACTCCAACGTCAGACTGTATCCAGGCTCCAACGCCGGACTATATCCGAGGTGTCATATCACCTTGGTTCAAAAAAGTCGAAGGAGTTTAGCCGAGCTTAATGCCGGAAATGCCCTCTATGGAGCCAGCCACTCGTGCCTGAGCTTTATGCCGGACTGCTTCCGAGGTGGTGCACCACCCCGATTGTGGGCTGATTTTTTGTCAATATTTTTGATTGGTGCAATTTATTCTCTGCCGAGATATATAGCCAGTAGCCCTCAAGGTGTGTATCGGTCTAAAACCCGAGATGCACCTGAAGGATGACGTAAGACCACTGATCCCAGTAGCCGCTGAGACTCAGGTTGATTTGCAAAATCGGTCTGAGGATCAACTCCTAGCTCGGCAGAATACTCCGTGACACAAAAAGCAGCGTGCTCAGTCCTCGAGACTCAGGTTGGGTGCGGCCGACCAACCTGAGGATCAAAATCTCCTCGGAAACTGTATTGCACTTAAAACTTTCTGCATTGAACAGGCAATGCAGTAGCCCCCGAGACACTGGTTGAGTGGCAACACCAGATCCGGGGATCGATGTGCCCCTTTAATATTTGTAAATAATAAGCCCAAAGCCCAGTAGCCCCCGAGCCTTAATGCGGGCATGGGTGGCCGAATTAAGGATTGATATCCATAATAAAATCACAAATTATGTGTAATGACTATATGTATCCAAGTACTTTACGTCATTAATGCTCGGATCCGCATTGTACAAAACTTTGTTGACCGACCATCAATCTGGCCATACGGTTTTATAAACAAAGGTACGCAGAGAGATATGTTATATTACAGTTGAACATAAGAAATGTCTTCCAAAGAAAATAGTCCCGCTATCGGTTCCTTTCTTTGGGTTGTCATGCTAAGCATGAACATGAAACCTCAGCTCTAATGTAAGAGCAAAATATCGAGGATTTAGTTTGGGAGGCCAGTTAATAGCCCCCGGTAGTGTTCGGCGACAGTCGAGGTCAAGCCGTAAACACTTCGGCCATTGTTATGAATGGCCCGTCATTTAACACAGTCATCGGATCGCTGACCAGTTTATGCTTATTGTGATAGTCAGTTTTCGGCTTTCTCCACTGAGGTGCTTAACCATGTGAGCTGGAAGCACAATCGCAGTGTTTCCCCCTTTGCACGCCTAGCCGAACAAAGCGAAACGTAGGAAGCAAGTGCAGGAGCAGGGCAACCCAACTATTGACCGAAGACACAATTCGAAACCAATGCATATATAACAATATCCAAGAATGTTTTTGCCGAATCTCTAAAGGTGTCCAGCGTTGCACTGCGAGACTTGTGCTGAAAACACACAAATAGTTTAAAAGTGCCATAAGCTTGGAAAACCAAAAAACGTCAGTAAAAACTTGACGTCCGAACAAGATCAAGTGTTCGGTGCCAATCCAAAAATTGGTCTTAGAAAAAAAGAGTGCTTTTGTCGTGCTTTAACATGTCACATCCTATCTCAAGACTTCAAGCGGGTCAGCCTACGGCTTCAACCTCCTATCCCGAAGGCGGAGTACTTCTCATTAGGCCAGTTTAGCAAACTAAACTCTAGCGGCTTTGAGAGAGAAATTAGGCTCCCCGGCTAGTGACCACACACTCATGTCGAAAAAAGGAGTGATGAATAATAATAGTAATAAAAACTTTGCAACAACTAAGAAGAAGAACACTTATTATAAAACGGCTCATATAAATTTAAGAGCCCCCAAGTGACTTGGGTAAATTTTTTTTATGTATAATGATTGTATGTACCGAAGTACTAATATCATATCTTTGTTCACCCGAACTTTAAACGCGTCTTAACCGACCGCCGGCTTCTCCCTCTTAGGTCAAGGACCGAAAAATGTTATGTACTCCACCTGTCGAGAATATCGACAGTGTTTCCGATAACCAGGCAACCGGGCCATAAGGCTGTAACAGACAAAGCGCACTCAGGGAACTTATGCTATATTATAGACGAAGTGTAAGAAGCATCTTTGAAGAAAATAGTACCCCCACCGATACCTTTCTTCGGTGCTCATTATTACTATGAGACTTGTGCAATAGATTTTTTGTACTCATGAGTTCCGTTGTGTGCCGACCATGACTGAAAATAATAAGAGCGCTAGCTTTCGGCTTCACCCAGTCTGTGGTCAGAGCTCGGAGGACCCGGTCATGACAATCGCAGAGGTGCTCCCTTTACTCCCTAGCTGAACAATCGGGAACGTAGGGGTAAGCACAGGAGCCAGGAAACCCAGCTTGCAAATCGCTTAGGTCAATATGGTGCATATTGTGGCGTAATACACGAACAAGGAACGAAGCAGTACAAGTATAATCATATGCAAGAGGAAAAGCTCCATCAAGGGAGCCCCCAAGTAAATGGGGTATTTGAATTTGTGTGTCACAAACAAAGTTTTGACAAGGAGATTCTCTACAAGCAACTTTTTTTCAAAAAGGTATAATGCTTGGTCAAACCGAAAACAAGTTAAAAATTTAAAACTTTGAGCATGAAGCCAACTTAGCTGGTTAATGTGTTCGGTATTGATGACGCGGCCCGAGCTTGATGCGGGACAAGGTTCCATCCCCCAAGCCGGTCCCAATGTGGCAGAGCAAAGAGCTCGGCACTCTGAAGTGGTGACATAGCACGGTCAATGCGGGTCGGCAGAGTGATGCCGACGTCCCTGGCATGGGGTAATAAGTGTTGACGAAGCCCCCCGTCCAGCCGAGGTGACGTGGTATGTCAGTACGCCGAGTTGACGATACTGCCCAACCCGGATCATTTTCCTGTGCACAAAAAATAGTGCAAATCAGAGATAATAGTAATAATAATAATTAAAAAAAGTCGTTGCATAATAAATAATTTATGCAAAGTGAGTAATAAAAAAATATGGCCTGGCGCCGAAGTCAATGTCGATGCAGGGCGTCAGCGTGATGCGGTAAAGGCGTGGCAAAGCCCGAATTCACAGGTCGGTCTGAGTCCCGGATGCGGCGTTCGCCTGACCATGTACGGAAACTGACCGAACCATCATGCAACCGTCGTTAATGCGGGCATCATTTGATAGACCTGTGTACATATGATGAACACACCAGAGTAATAATTTCTTGGAAAAAATGAACCCAAACAAGCAAAAAATACTAGGATTAATAGCACCTGGTTTATTTGTTGTAGCAATCCGAAGAAAGGTGATTCCGAAAATTGGGACACGATCCGCACACACATTACCTGATGGGCGATAAAGCGACGGTATGGCGATGCTGGCAAAGGTTGGCTCGCCGAGGCAAATCCCTTGGTCCAGCTAACGTGACGGAGCTGGTCGGCTAGTGACGCCAAAGTCTCCGGAGTAGGTTGATGAAGAGATGGCGAAGCCCCCGGTCCAGCTAAGATGTCGAAGCCTCGATGTCAGCCGATGAGTCGAAGTAGGTCGGCGTGATGGACACCAGCTTGAAGAAGTAACAGTGCGGCCCTGCCGATGTAGGTCGTGACGTGGTCAATGCCGGCTTGATGAAGTGACCGTGCGGCGATGCCAGTGTGCCCGCTTCGTGTAATCCGTGGGGCGGCGATGTTGGTGATGATTTATCCTTCGCGATGCCGGACTCTTGTTCGGCCTGCCGAGATGATGATCCGAAGGAGTTGAGCTCGGCTCAACAAAGTGACGACACGTCTAGCGCAGGTCGGCAGCCTTAGAGCAATATTGCCAGACTAGTTTGACACCAGCAAGATGATGAAGATGACCTTAAAGGAGGCTTAAAAATTTACGGGCACGTGTTTAAAAATGACGCACAATACCCTAGAAAAGAATTCCTCTAAAAAGGTTGTCCAATATCACGTTCATGAAGAAACATGAATTCAGGTCGGATCTGTATACGCGCAGAAAACGGATCCGAAAATTGGTCCACTCATCGGAAGATTCCCGGAGTTTGAATCGTCGGATCGAGCTGAAATTTGGAGGGGTGGTAGATATGGGAATTCCGCAGTAGATGAACGGTTGGATCTTTCAAAGGATCGTCGAGCTGGGATCTGGAGACCACGCCCTAAAGTCGTCCAGATTCCCGTCCAGATTTGACAGGGCTCCGGTATATCACAGATTGTCGGAGATTCCTCCATCCGAACTCGACGAAATTTTGCATGGCTGTTGTAGACGTAATTCCGCACTAATCCACCGAAGCAATCTTCAAATCAATGCTCGAGGAGGCGGTGATGGCGAATACAAGTTCGCTGTCCATAAAAACAGCACGGCCACCCGAGGGCAATGTTGACGTTGAGCCCTCGAGCTCCATGGATGATTCCTCTATGATCATGATAGAGATCAGAGTTGATGTTGAAGAAGGCCCCCGTCCGAACATGACGATCGGAGATGGAGCACGGTCCTTGGTCGAGCCAAGGTGACCAGTTGAGCCGGCAACGAAGATGCCGGCGTCGCAGTTGACCTGCGGGCGAGCCATCGATCCTTTTGCCGATCACACAGCGGAGCTCTCAATGAAAGCACCAATGTCGGTGTCAAAACCGGAGGATCTCGGGTAGGGGGTCCTGAACTGTGCATCTACGATCGATGGTAACAGGAGGCAGGGGACACGATGTTTATCCAGGTTCGGGCCCTCTTGATGGAGGTAATACCCTACGTCCTGCTTGATTGATATTGATGATATGAGTATTACAAGAGTTGATCTACCACGAGATCGTAGAGGCTAAAACCCTAGAAGCTACCCTATGGTATGATTTTTGTATATGATCTATCGACTAGCCTGACCTCGGTTTATATAATGCACCAGAGGCCTAGGATAACAAGAGTCCTAGCCAAATATGCCGGTGGGGAGGAGTCCTTGCCTTGATCACCAAGTCTTGTGGAATCTTCCATGTATGCGGCGGTTGTCCGAACTAGCCCATGAGTATATGGCCATGGGGGTCCTCGGCCCAATCTAACAGATCGGGAGACGACGTGGTGAGTACCCCCTAGTCCAGGACACCGTCAATGACCCCGATCAAGCTGGTTGGGGGGTGGATGAACAGGACCCCGTGGAGGGCTGGTTGAACAGTAGCCGGTGGAGGCCTGGATGAACAGTAGCTCGTGGAGGGGTGGTTAAACAGTAGCCGGTGGAGGAGTGGTGGAGGCTGGATGAACAGGAGCCTGCGGATGAACAGTAGGTGGTGTAGGCAGGAGGGAGATGCCGTGGATGAACAGTCGCAGGTGGAGGCTGGAGGAGGTCGATGGTGGATGAACAGTAGCCCCGTGGAGTCCCGTTTTGCGGTACGCCACACCCCTCCCGATGAACAAGACCCCCATTTTGACCATAGGAGGTCGAAGAGAAGTCTGTTTCCTCTGTTTTGCAGTATGCCAAACCCCTCCCAATCAACATGACCCCGTTTAGACTGTAGGAGGTCAAAGAGAAGCCCGTTTCCTCTGTTTTGCGGTGTGCCAGACCCCTCCCGGTGAACAGGATCCCGTTTCGACTGTAGCGGTCGAACACAAGGCCGTTTCCTTCGTTCTGCGGTACGCCAGGCCTCATTTCAGCTGTTCCGTCCAAGCATGTTAGCTCCCGATGAACAAGACGCATTCCGTTGCCTCCTGATGAACACGACGACGTAGTTTCTTTGTTCCGACCAAGCCGGTTGGTTGTCGATGAATAGGACGTCACAGCTGCTCTCCGTTGCCTCTCCATGTACACAAGCTCTGGCCGTACGTATGCGCGAGTAGGCATTCGAGACCCCGCCCGTATGTATGTACATGGCCGTATTTACTTTATTGCATCCTGGCTGTACGTACATGTATAGGATATTGACGGGACTACGTGACATGCTACGTCCGCGCCTCTACTACGACACGTGCCCTTCCTTACACGACCACGGTTCATCGCTGCAGCCTGCAGACAGACCGATCGACCAGTATGTATGTACACGTTCGCGACCAGAATGACAACGCTATGTATGCTTCGACCAGGTGGGTCCCGACTGTCAGGGAGGATAAGGAGGCACTTCCTTGCGTGCAAAGTTATTGCTGGTGTGTCTCAGCTGTCAGGGGGAGAATCATTTTTCCCCGCAATATGGACGCACTTCCTTGTGTGCGAAGATTTAGTTGGTGGGTCCCAACAGTCAGGGGGAAATGTTTTTTTTGTGAAATACGGTGGCCCGTCCGGTGGGTCCCTGCTGTCAGGTGGATGAATAATTATTTTACGCGTAATAAGGTTGCACTTCCTTGCTGCGACTGTGGACCCAGCTGTCACCCTCTCCACGTACAGTACTCTTCCGATGGAAGTCATTCCTTGACCACATTGACCACGCCGCACCGAGAGCACCAAGGCGGTGGACGACGGCGAGGCCTAGGAAGGGGACGATGCGGAGCCAGGGAAGACACGGCAGTGGATGCCCACGTGGAGAGGAGTACGAGGGTTGGCTGGTTCGGCTATGGTGTGAGGCTGCGTTCAGCGCAGAATAATAGGGGGTGTGGGTGAGTAGAGGGATGGTCTGGCCAGTGGTGTGATACGTCTCCAACGTATCAATAATTTTTGATTGTTCCATGCTATTATATTATCTATCTTGGATGTTTTATATGCATTTATATGCTATTTTATATGATTTTTGGGACTAACCTATTAACCTAGAGCCCAGTGCCAGTTTCTATTTTTCCTTGTTTTTGAGTTTTGCAGAAATGGAATATCAAACGGAGTCCAAATGAGCTGAAAATTTATGGTGATAGTTTATGGACTAGAAGAAGCCCCCGAAGCAAAAGAGTTGGGCCAAAGAGCCACGAGGCCTCCACAAGGGTGGAGGGCGCGCCCTCCGTCCTTGTCGTCGCCTCGTGGACCCCTTGACTTGTTCCCGACGCCAAAAATTCCTATAAATATAGAAACCCCCAGAAATAAACCTAGATCGGGAGTTCCGCCGCCGCAAGCCTCTGTAGCAACCAAAAACCAATCGGGACCCTGTTCCGGCACCCTGCCGGAGGGGGAATCGTCACCGATGGCCATCTTCATCATCCCGGCGGTCTCCATGAAGAGGAGGGAGTAGTTCACCCTCAGGGCTGAGGGTATGTACCAGTAGCTATGTGTTTGATCTCTCTCTCTCTCGTGTTCTTGATTTGGCATGATCTTGATGTACCGCGAGCTTTGCTATTATAGTTGGATCTTATGATGTTTCTCTCCCTCTACCTTCTTGTAATGGATTGAGTTTTCCCTTTGATGTTATCTTATTGGATTGAGTCTTTAAGGATTTGAGAACACTTGATGTATGTCTAGCATGTGCTTATCTGTGGTCACAATGGGACATTCACGTGATCTACCTGATGTATGTTTTGGTGATCAACTTGCGAGTTATGTGACCTTGTGAACTTATGCATAGGGGTTGGCACATGTTTTCGTCTTGAATCTCCGGTAGAAACTTTGGTTGAACTCTTTGAAGTTCTTTGTGTTGGTTTGAATAGATGAATCTGAGATTGTGTGATGCATATTGTATAATCAAACCCGCGGATACTTGTGGTGACATTGTTGTATCTAGGTGACATTAGGGTTTTGGTTGATGTGTGTCTTAAGGTGTTATTTTAGTACGAACTCTAGGGATGTTTGTGACACTTATAGGAATAGCCCAATAGATCGGTCAGAAAGAATAACTTTGAGGTGGTTTCGTACCCTACAATAATCTCTTCGTTTTTTCTCCGCTATTAGTGACTTCGGAGTGACTCTTTTTTTGCATGTTGAGGGATTGTTATATGATCTAATTATGTTATCATTGTTGAGAGAACTTGTACTAGTGAAAGTATGAACCGTAGGCCTTGTTTTCGAGCATTGCAATACCGTTTTTGCTCACTTTTACTATTTGCTACCTTGCTGTTTTTATTTTTTCAGATTACAAAAACCTATATCTACCATCCATATTGCACTTGTATCACCATATCTTCGCTGAACTAGTGCACCTATACAATTTACCATTGTATTGGGTGTGTTGGGGACACAAGAGACTCTTTGTTATTTGGTTGCAGGGTTGTTTGAGAGAGACCATCTTCATCCTACGCCCCCACGGATTGATAAACCTTAGGTCATCCACTTGAGGGAAATTTGCTACTGTCCTACAAAACTCTCCACTTGGAGGCCCAACACGAGTCTACAAGAAGAAGGTTGCCTAGTAGACATCAAGCTCTTTTCTGGCACTGTTGTCGGGGAGGTTTGTGCTTGAAGGTATATCTTTAGATCTTGCAACTGAATCTTTTAGTTTCTCGTTTTATCACTAGTTTAGTCTATAAAATAAAAACTACAAAAAATGGAATTGAGGTTGCTTCATATGCTTCACCTTTGTAATGTTGTTCATGAAAATAAGGATTCTGATAATCGTGCCAAAGTGTCAGAAGGAGAAGTTAATAAAATGTTTGGCACTAAATCTTTGTATGACGAGCATGATTGCAATGTTGTTAGTATGAATTCTTTGAATATCCATGATGCTAATGATGTGCAAAGCCATAAGCTTGGGGATGCTATGTTTGATGAATATTATATTTTTTGTCCCCCATGTTTTGGTGAGCAAATTTATTATGATGATAGCATGCATCCTATTTATGATGATTATATTGATGAAAGTGGGTTTGGAAGAGTGTCAACTCTAGGTAATGATCCCACTATTTTGTAGGGTGTTGAATCTTATGATTATATTTATGAAAGTGGATTTGGAGGGGTCATGACTTTATTTAGTGATGAATCCACTATTTTGGAAGGGGTTTGATAACCCACAAGTATAGGGGATCGCAACCGTTTTCGAGGGTAGAGTATTCAACCCAAATTTATTGATTCGACACAAGGGGAGCCAAAGAATATTCTCAAGTATTAGGAGCTGAGTCGTCAATTCAACCACACCTGGAAACATAATATCTACAGCAAAGTATTTAGTAGCAAAGTAATATGATAGTAGTGGTAACGATAGCAAAGGGTAACGGTAGCAAAAGTAATGTTTTTTTGTATTTTGTAGTGATGATAGCAATAGCAACGGAAAAGTAAATAAGCGAAGAACAATATATGGAAAGCTCGTAGGCAATGGATCGGTGATAGAGAATTATGGCGGATGCGGTTCATCAGGTAACAGTCATAACCTAGGGTGACACAGAACTAGCTCCAATTCATCAATGTAATGTAGGCATGTATTCCGAATATAGTCATACGTGCTTATGGAAAAGAACTTGCATGACATCTTTTGTCCTACCCTCCCGTGGCAGCGGGGCCCTAGCGGAAACTAAGGGATATTAAGGCCTCCTTTTAATAGAGTACCAGACCAAACCATTAACACATAGTGAATACATGAACTCCTCAAACTACGGTCATGATCGGTAAGTATCCCGATTATTGTCACTTCGGGGTTAACGGATCATAACACGTAATAGGTGACTATAGACTTGCAAGATAGGATCAAGAACTCTCATATATTGATGAAAACATAATAGGTTCAGATCTAAAATCATGGCACTCGGGCCCTAGTGACAAGCATTAAGCATAGCAAAGTCATAGCAACATCAATCTCAGAACATAGTGGATACTAGGGATCAAACCCTAACAAAACTAACTAGATTACATGATAAATCTCATCCAACCCATCACCGTCCAGCAAGCCTACGATGGAATTACTCATGCATGGCGATGAGCATCATGAAATTGGTGATGGAGTAAGGTTGATGATGATGATGGCGACGGATTCCCCTCTCTGGAGCCCCGAACGGACTCCAGGTCAGCCATCCCGAGAGGTTTTAGGGCTTGGCGGCGGCTCCGTATCGTAAAACGCGATGAATCCTTCTCTCTGATTTTTTCTCGCCGAAACCAAATATATAGAGTTGGAGTTGAGGTCGGAGGAGCTCCAGGGGGACCACGAGGTAGGGGGCGCGTCCTAGGGGGGCAGGCGCGCCCCCACCCTCGTGGTCAGGTGGTGGGCCCCCTGGCCTTCATCTTTTGCAAGGATTTTTTATTATTTCTGAAAAGTTGTTCCATGAAGTTTCAGGTCATTCCGAGAACTTTTGTTTCTGCACATAAATAACACCATGGTAATTCTGCTGAAAACATCGTTAGTCCGGGTTAGTTCCTTTCAAATCATGCAAGTTAGAGTCCAAAACAAGGGCAAAAGTGTTTGGAAAAGTAGGTATGACGGAGACGTATCAACTCCCCAAGCTTAAACCTTTGCTTGTCCTCACACAACTCAGTTGATAAACTGAAAGTGAAAAAGAAAAACTCTTACAAACTCTGTTTGCTCTTCTTGTTGTAAATATGTAAAGCCAACATTCAAGTTTTTAGCAAAGATTATGAACTAACCACATTCGCAATAACGCATAGGTCTCATGTTTACTCATATCAATGGCATAATCAACTAGCGAGCAATAATAATAAATCTCGGATGACAACACTTTCTCAAAACAATCATAATATGATATAACAAGATGGTATCTCGCTAGCCCTTTCTGAGACCGCAAAACATAAATGCAGAACACCTTTAAAGATCAAGGACTGACTAGACATTGTAATTCATGGTAAAAGAAATCCAGTCAAGTCATACTCAATGTAAACGAATAGTAATGAATGCAAATGACAGTGGTGCTCTCCAACTGGTGCTTTTTAATAAGAAGATGATGACTCAACATGAAAGTAAATAGATAGGCCCTTCGCAGAGGGAAGCAGAGATTTGTAGAGGTGCCAGAGCTCGGTTTTGAAATAGAGATGAATAATATTTTGAGCGGTATACTTTCATTGTCAACATAACAACCAAGAGATGGCAATATCTTCCATGCTACACACATTGTAGGCGGTTCCCAAGCAAAATGGTAAAGTTTATACCCCCCCTTCCACCAACAAGCATCAATCCATGGCTTGCTCGAAACAACGAGTGCCTCCAACTAACAAGAGTCCCAGGGGGAGTTTTGTTTGCAATTATTTTGATTTAGTTTGCATAAAGCATGGGACTCGGCATCCCGGTGACCAGCCACTTTCTCGTGAGTGAGGAGCGGAGTCCACTCCTCTTGAGAATAACCCGCCTAGCATGGAAGATACAGACAACCCTAGTTGATACATGAGTTATTCGAGCATACAAAACAGGATGATTATTTGAAGGTTTAGAGTTTGGCACATACAAATTTACTTAGAACGGCAGGTAGATACCGTATATAGGCAGGTATGGTGGACTCATATGGAATAACTTTGGGGTTTATGGAGTTGGATGCACAAGCAGTATTCCCGCTTAGTGCAGGTGAAGGCTAGCAGTAGACTGTGAAGCAACCAGCTAGAGAGTGATAACAGTCATGAACATGCATTAAAATTAATCAACACCGAATGCAAGCATGAGTAGAATATAATCCACCATGAACATAAATATCGTGAAGGCTATGTTGATTTTGTTTCAACTACATGCGTGAACATGCACCAAGTCAAGTCACTTAAATCATTCAGAGGAGGATAGCACTCTGTCATACTACATCACAACCATTTTAATAGCATGTTGGCACGCAAGGTAAACCATTATAAGCTCCTAGCTAATCAAGCATGGCACAAGAAACTATGATCTCCAGTTGTTATTGCAAACATGTTTATTCATAATAGGCTGAATCAGGAATGATGAACTAATCATATTTAGAAAAACAAGAGAGGTCGAGTTCATACCAGATTTTCTCATCTCAGTTAGTCCATCATATATCGTCATAATTGCCTTTCACTTGCACGACCGAATAGTGTGAATAATAATAATAGTGCACGTGCATTGGACTAAGCTGGAATCTGCGAGCACTCAATAAACAGGAAAAGACAAGGCAATATGGGCTCTTTTGTCAGATCAACAATAATGCATATAAGAGCTACTTTAACAATTTAATTATGGTCTTCTCCTATCGACCCCTAAAGAAAAGAAAAGAAATAAAACTATTTACACGGGAAAGCTCGCAACAAGCAAAAGAAGAACATGAAATCTTTTTGGGTTTTCTTTTTAATTACTAATACAAGCATGGAAAGTAAACTAATTAAAAGCTACAACTAATTTTTTGTTTTTCTTAAGGTTTATTAAACACACAAGAAGAAAGCATAAAAAGGAAATAAACTAGCATGGATGATACAATGAAAAAGTATGAGCACCGATGACGGTGTCCTGGACTAGGGGGTACTCACCACGTCATCTCCCGACCAGTTGGATCGGGCCGAGGACCCCCATGGCGGTCCACTATTGGGCCGGTTCGGACAGCCCATGCCGCATACAAGGAGGATTCCACAAGACTTGGCGCCCAAGACAAGGACTTCTCTAAACCCTAGGCCTACAATGCATATATAAACCGAGGCCAGGCTAGTCAATAGTCAATCTCATATTCACTACTACAATCTCGTGGTGGATACATGTACTCTGTACTACACCCCATGTGAATACAATCAAAAGCAGGACGTAGGGTTTTACCTCCATCAAGAGGGCCTGAACCTGGGTAAAATCCCGTGTCCATGTTACCATCACTCCAAGACGCCTAGCTTAGGACCCCTACTACGAGATACGCCGGATATTAAACCGACATGGGTGCTTTCATTGAGAGCCTTCTAGGCGTCGTCGCATTGTGATGGATCTTCAACAGACGCCAAATTAGGTGTTACAGTTTCTGTTTATTTCATTTTACACAGATTAATTATTTTGCAGAAGTATCGCTGCCGTTCTATGTGATACTTTTCACAGATCGGATTTGCGTCCGCGCATAGAAGCTATCTAGGAGAAAGACGTGCCGGGTTATATGGATGACAGACGGCAGAGCGCGTGTGGAGAGCGGCGGCGGCAGGAAGCATGGCAGCCGAACCTTGCGCGCCCCTGGCTAGCCGATCGGGGCCAGGCCCGTACGCTAGATGGGCGACAGCATATGACCTGCCATAAAATAAAAACCCACCGGCAGTCGGCGGAGGAGCTGGCGCAGTAGTACTGCCCATGCAATGCACAGACCTCAAATCACTCACAACGCGCAGGCTGATTTGATCCTATTTTTCTTTTGGATATTATTTAATTACAAGATAGCCTATGCTTTTTGCTAACCATCTTTTTTTGGGTACTTTCCGCATGCAACTACTAGTACTACTACAAGAGCTGCCTGTGTCTATGCAATAGAAGCAGCACACGTTTTTTTTCTTTAGATTGCTACAGCGATCACCTGGAGACAAAGGATCTCCGAGTACCCAACACACGAGCAATACTAGTCTTGCCTTTTTACCTCAGATTTCAGTGCCCCTGAACGAGAACATCAGGTTTTATTTTTCTAATTACCTGTACTATATGTATTAAATATGCATAGAATATTTTTCTGCTGGTTCGCATGAATTTTTCTGTGTAGATTCCTCTCCCGATTACAATTCGGTCTGTTGATCGCATCAGCATGGTGGTCAGTCCAGTTTCCGGCCACCCGGCTTCCTCCATAGTTCGGCGGACGCCATGTTCGCGGCACGTCTTGTCAGATGAATTCAAACTAGGTTGCGGGGTCACCACATTGGGTCAACGTGTCGCCAGACCAACCTCGAACCTTAGGCCATGTTTCTTTATTTATTCACTTTGCATAAACTACTTATGCGTCATTTTTTTCAATTATTATTCCTTGCTTTCACTATTTTATGTGTGCAGGTAATCAACTTCGACTGTGTCATATGGTCAACTCTATGGGCCAATGGCGTCGTCCTGCCTGCATCGATCAAGTTGTGGCGTCGCCTCAGCGTGCGTCCCTGTGCCAGCATCTCCGCGGCCACTCTGTCGGGATGACCTTGGCGTTCAGGCCATATTTCTCTAATTATTTTACTTAAATTCATTAAGTAAAGGATTTATTATATATATATATATATTATCTGGCTTGCACTATTTTATCTGTCCAGGCAATTGACTTAGACTGGGCCGCATTGTCACCTTGGTGTGCCGACGTCCACAATCTAATTGTGTCATCACCTTGGCGTGCTGCCCTATGTTGGCAACCCCGCGTCGCCACTTCATTAACCTACTCGGCCTGAGACTCCAGCATCACCCCGCCGACCTGCTTCGTCACCTCGGCTAAACTGGGAGCTTCGCCTCTCCACAGTGGTCGTGCTGTGCCGCCACTTCGGAGTGCCCAGCTCTCCGCTCGGCCGCCTCGGGGCCAGCTTTGGGGCTGGAACTTTGTCCCGCATCAAGCCCGGACTGCGTCATCAATGCCGAACACATTAACCAGCTAAGTCACTCTCATGCTCAAAGTTTTAAATATTAAATTTGTGTTTGGTTCGACCAGGCATTATACTTTTTTGGCAAAAAGACTGCTTGTGAAAAACTTCCCTGTCAAAACTTTGGTTGTGACACACAAATTCAAATACCCCGTTTACTTGGGGGCTTCCTTTATGAAGCCTTTCCTCTTGCATATGATTATACTGGTACGGCTTCGTTCCTTGTTCGTGTATTACGCCACAATATGCACCATATTGACTTAAGTGTTCCGCAAGCTGGGTTGCCTGGCTCCTGTGCTTACCCCTACATTCTCGATTGTTCGGCTAGGGAGTAAAGGGAGCACCTCTGCGATTGTCACGACCGGGTCATCCGAGCTCTGACCTCAGACTGGGTGAAGCCGAAAGCTAGCGCTCTTATTGTTTTTAATCATGGTCGGTACACAATGGAACTCGTGAGTACAAAAAATCTATTGCACAAGTCTCATAGAAATAATGAGCACCGAAGAAAGGTATCGGTGGGTGTATGAAACGTCTCCAATGTATCTATAATTTTTGATTGCTCCATGCTATATTATCTACTGTTTTGGACTATATTGGGCTTTATTTTCCAATTTTATATTATTTTTGGGACTAAGCTATTAACCGGAGGCTCAGCCCAGAATTGCTATTTTTTTGCCTATTTCAGTGTTTCGAAGAAACGGAATATCAAACGGAGTCCAAACGGAATAAAATCTTCGGGAACGTGATTTTCTCACCGAACGTGATCCAGGAGACTTGGACCCTGCTCCAAGGAACAAAAGAGGCAGTCACAAGGGTGGGGGGCGCACCCCCCTGCCTCGTGGGCCCCTCGTTGCTCCTCCGACGTACTTCTTCCTCCTATATATACACATGTACCCCCAAACGATCAGAAGGGGAGCAAAAAACCTAATTCCACTGCCACAACTTTCTGTATCCACGAGATCCCATCTTGGGGCCTATTCCAGAGCTCCGTCGGAAGAGGGCCGTCATCACAGAGGGCTTCTACATCATCATAGCCTCTCCGATGAAGTGTGAGTAGTTTACCTCAGACCATCGGGTCCATAGTTAGTAGCTAGATGGCTTCTTCTCTCTCTTTGAATCTCAATACAAAGTTCTCCCCCTCTCTTGTGAAGATCTATTCGATGTAATCTTCTTTTTGCGGTGTGTTTGTTGAGACCGATGAATTGTGGGTTTATGATCAAGTCTATCTATGAATAATATTTGAATCTTATCTGAATTGTTTTATGTATGATTGGTTATCTTTGCAAGTCTCTTCGAATTATCCGTTTGGTTTGCCCAACTAGATTGGTAGTTCTTGCCATGGGAGAAGTGCTTAGCTTTGTGTTTGATCTTGCGGTGTCCTTACCCAATGACAAAAGGGGCAGCAAGGCACGTATTGTATCATTGCCATGGAGGATAACAAGATGGGGTTTATTTCATATTGCATGAATTTATCTCTCTTCATCATGTCATCTTGCTTAAGGAGTTACTCTGTTTTTAACTTAATACTCTAGATGCATGCTGGATAGCGGTCGATGAGTGGAGTAATAGTAGTAGATGCAGAATCGTTTCGATCTACTTGTCACGGACGTGATGCCTATATACATGATCATGCCTAGATATTCTCATAACTATGCTCAATTCTGTCAATTGCTCAACAGTAATTTGTTCACCCACCGTAGAATACTTATGCTCTTGAGAGAAGCCACTAGTGAAACCTATGGCCCCCGGGTCTATTCTCATCATATCAATCTCCATTACTTTAATTTTGTTTTGCTTTTTTACTTTGCTTTTACTTTTTACTTTGCATCTTTATACCAAAAATACCAAAAATATTATATCTATCAGATCTCACTCTCGTAAGTGACCGTGAAGGGCTTGACAACCCCTAATTGCGTTGGTTGCGAGTAGCTATCGCTTTGTGCAGGTACGAGGGACTTGAGCGTGGGCTCCTATTGGATTGATACCTTGGTTCTCAAAAACTGAGGGAAATACTTACGCTACTCTGCTGCATCATCCCTTCCTCTTTGGGGAAAACCAACGCAAGCTCAAGACGTAGCAGGGTACTATTTTCTTCAAAGATGCTTCTTACACTTCGTCAGTAATATAGCATAAGTTCCCTGAGCGCGCTTTGTCTGTTACAGCCTTATGGCCTGATTGCCTGGTCATCGGAAACACCGTCGATACTTTCGATAGGTGGAGTACATGACACTTTTCGGCCCTTGGCCGAAGAGGGAGAAGCCGACGGTCGGTTAAGACGCGTTTAAAGTTCGGGTGAACATAGATATGATATAAGTACTTCGGTACATACAATCATTATACATAAAATTCTTTTACCCAAGTCACTTGGGGTCTCTTAAAATTTATATGAGTTGTTTTATAGTAAATGTGTTTTCTTCTTAGTCGTTGCAAAGTCTTTTTCTACTGCTCCTTTTTCGACTCGAGTTTATGGTCAATAGCCGGATAGCCTGTCTTCTCTCTGAAAGCCGTTTGAGTATTAGTTCGCTAAACTGATGTCAGAGAAGTACTCCACCTTTGGGATAAGGAGCTTGAAGCCATAGGCTGACCCGCGTGAAGTCTTGAGATCGGATGTGTCATGTTAAAGCACGACAGAAGCACAATTTTTTTTTCCAATTTTCGGATTGGCACCGGACACTTGATCTTGTTCGGACGTCAAGTTTTTACTGACATTTTTTGGTTTTCCAAGCTTATAGCACTTTCAAACTATTTGTGTGTTTTCAGCACAAGTCTCGCAGTGCAACGCCGGACACCTTTAGATATTCGGCAAAAACATTCTTGGATATTGCTATATATGCATCGGTTTCGAATTGTGTCTTCGGTCAATAGTTGGGTTGCGTGGCTCCTGCGCTTGCCTCCTACGTTCCGATTTGTTCGTCTAGGTGTGCAAAGGGAGAACCATTGCGATTGTGCTTCCAGCTCACATGGTTAAGCACCTAAGTGGAGAAAGCCGAAAACTGACTATCACAATAAGCGTAAACTGGTCAGCGATCCGATGACTGTGTTAAACGACGGGCCATTCATAACATTGGCCGAAGTGTTTACGGCTTGACCTCGACTGTCGCCGGACACTACCGGGGGCTAGTAACTGGCCTCCCAAACTAAATCCTCAATATTTTGCTCTTACATTAGAGCTGAGGTTTCATGATCATGCTTGGCATGACAACCCAAAGAAAGGAACCGATAGCGGGACTATTTTCTTTGGACGACATTTCTTATGTTAAACAATAATATAACATGTCTCTCTGCGTACCTTTGTTTATAAAACCGTATGGCCAGATTGCCTTGTTTGTCGTAAATCTTTGCCCTCATAAAGGCTTTATAAAGTAGGACAAACACTCCTCGGCTACTGGCCGAGGAGGTGGAAGCCGATGGTCGGTCAACAAAGTTTTGTACAATGAGGATCCGAGCATTAATGATGTAACGTCCTTGGATACATAGAGTCATTACACATAATTTGTGATTTTACTATGGATATCGATCCTTAATTCGGCCACCCGTGCCCGCATTAAGGCTCAGGGGCTACTGGGCTTCCCGCTCGTTATTTATAAATATTAAAGGGGCACATCGATCCCCTGATCTGGTGTTGCCACCCGACCAGTGTCTCGGGGGCTACTGCGTTGGCAATCCAGTGCAGAAAATTTAAGTGCAATATAGCTTTCGAGGAGATTATGATCCTCAGGATTGGTCGGCCGCACCCAACCTGAGTCCCGAGGACTTTGCACACCGCTTTTTTTGTCCCGAAGTATTCTGCTGAGCTAGGAGTTGATCCTCAGGCCGATTTTGCAAATCAACCTGAGTCTCAGCGGCTACTGGGATCAGCGGTCTTATGTCATCCTTCAGGTGCATCTCGGGTTTTAGACCGATACACACCTTGAGGGCTACTTGCTATATATCTTGGTAGAGAATAAATTGCACCAATCAAAAATACTGACAAAATATTGGCCCACAGTCAGGGTGGTGCACCACCTCGGAAGCAGTCCGGTATAAAGCTCGGGCACTAGTGGCGGGCTCCATAGAGGGCATTTCCGGCATTAAGCTCGGCTAAAATCCTTCAACTTTTTTGAACCAAGGTGATCTATGACACCTCGGATACATTCCGGCAGTGGAGCTTGGATACAGTCCGATGGTGGAGCTCGGATACATTCTAGCGGTAGAGCTCGGATACATTCCGGCATTGGAGCTCGAAAGTGGTCCGGGCTTGGTGCTCGGCTGCAAAAGATACCTCGAATGCAGTCCGGCGTTGGAGCTCGGACGCAAGAGGACACTGCCGCCCGGGAACAACTTCAAACCCGAGGTGTGGCATGAAAATAACAAGGCATTGATAATGGCCGATTACTTAAAGGGGCTTCTCGGATACTCGACGTCTAAGCTCTTCGGATTCACTCCGGCGACCCTTAAGATCGAAGATGGGAAGATTTGTTGAACCAGTTTTCAAGACCAACGACAGAAGATGAAGAACAGTTCGGAAGAATCGAGGAGCGTCCCCAACTTGAAGACCAGTTCAGGGGGCTACTGACGGTGTCCTAGACTAGGGGGTACTCACCACGTCATCTCCTGACTAGTTGGATCGGGCCAAGGACCCCCATGGCGGTCCACTATTGGGCCGGTTCGGACAGCACATGCCGCATACAAGGAGGATTCCACAAGACTTGGCGACAAGGACTCCTCTAAACCCTAGGCCTACGGTGCATATATAAACCGAGGCCAGGCTAGTCAATAGTCAATCTCATATTCATTACTACAATCTCGTGGTGGATACATGTACTCTGTACTACACCCCATATGAATACAATCAAAAGCAGGACGTAGGGTTTTACCTCCATCAAGAGGGCCCGAACCTGGGTAAAATCCCATGTCCATGTTACCATCACTCCAAGACGCCTAGCTTAGGACCCCTACTACGAGATACGCCGGATATTGAACCGACAACCGACATCTAGCAATAAGTGTGTGAGCATGAATATAATGTCGGTAAGAAATACGTACTCCCCCAGCTTAGGCTTTTGGCCTAAGTTGGTCTATAGCCACGGTTGGCCTGGCGGATATCCATAATAATAGTTGGGGTCGTACTGAGATGAAGAAGACTCTAACTGCCACTGGTTGGCAATCATTTCCGGATCCCAATGGTAATTAGACTGTCGTGGAGGATCAACTTGTGGTTCCGACTCTGGCTCTGTGGCTGATGTAGGGTTCCGATAGGCGTGAATAGCCTCTAACAGAACAAGGTACTGGCCTGCAGATAAATCAAACAAGGAAGGAGCAGGAAGGGTAATAGTCTTAGGATGATGTTTATCAAAGAACAATTTGTATTTAAGCTCCCCTTCCCTGTTCTTAACAATAAAATCATGTGCTACCATACTCTTATAATCTAAGTAAACACGAGGCAACAATTTTTCTTCCTTCTCATAATGCCTAATAGGTATGTTAAAATGTGTAGCTAGGAATGAAGCATAGAGGCCTCCAAAGATGGGCCCCTTGGTACGGTTCAGACTTAACCGTTTAGCAATAATACCGCCCATACTAACAGAGTTATCACTAAATAAATCATGGAACAAAATAATAATATCAGGAACACTAAGGTTTCCACAGTTTCCGCGACCAATTAAGCAACGACTAGCAAATATTGCAAAATAGCGTAAAACAGGAAAATGTATGCTAGTGATTCATGCATCGGAAACCTTCCTCGTTTCCCCTGCAGTGATGGTATCAATAAACCCATCCACATCGCTGCGATGTCGTTCCTCTGTCGTGCCCTCGGAAGGGACCAAACAAACCTGACAAAAATCATAAAGTGACATCTCCTTATGCTCATCATATAAATAAAACTCCACTGTAGGTGGTGAGCTCCTAGAATGGAAATGAAAGTTTTGCACAAAGATATTTGTGAGTAAGAGATACTGGTCGCGTTGGTCGTGGAGGAAAGCAGTGAGGCCTGCATTCTCACCCAATTCATAAAAATCTTCATAAATCTCAGCTGCTCTCAAGAAATCATCGGAAGGCCATTCACACGACCGAACCTCCGCGGTACGAATAAAGCACTAGAACAAAAACTAATTGGACCAATGGAGGAGTCACATACCAAGGAACAATCTCCCCAAGCAGTTTTGTGAGAGGTGCTTTGAGCAAGGAGATCAAAAATGGCAGCAAAATGAGCTTGGACTCGGGTATGAACTGGATATTCGTGTTTGTGGGAGGAAGAAGAAGTGTCTGGATGCAGGAATAAGTGGAGGAGGGCAACCGTGGGCCCACGAGGCAGGAGGGCGCGCCCAGGGGGTAGGGCGCGCCCTCCACCCTCGTGGCCAGGTGGATGACCCCCTGCTATGTTCTTAGTGCCAAATATTCTCAAATATTCCATAAAAAATCATATTTAAATTTCAGGGCATTTGGAGAACTTTTATTTTCGGGGTATTTTATATATAAATCAGATAACAGACAGAAAAATACTATTTTTATTTTATTTAATATAAATAACAGAAAGTAAAAGGAGGGTACAGAAGGTTGTGCCTTCTAGTTTCATCCATCTCATGCTCATCAAAAGGAATCCACTAACAAGGTTGATCAAGTCTTGTTAATGAACTCATTCCGAATAACATGGAACCGGAGAAATTTCGAATCACACTATGTTACCTCAACGGGGATATGCACATCCCCAATAATAAGAATATCATATTTCTTCTTGACAGTAGGAAGAGGAAATTCAAAATCTCCAAATATAATCGATGGAATTTTTCGAATAGAGTTGATACTATGAACTTGAGGTTGTTTCCTCGGAAAGTGTACCGTATGCTCGTTACCATTAACATGAAAAGTGACATTGCCTTTAGTGCAATCAATAACAGCCCCTGCAGTATTCAAAAAGGGTCTTCCAAGAATAATAGACATACTATCGTCCTCGGGAATATCAAGAATAACAAAGTCCGTTAAAATAGTAACATTTGCAACTACAACAGGCACATCCTCACAAGTACCGACAGGTATAGCAGTTGATTTATCAGCCATTTGCAAAGATATTTTAGTAGGTGTCAACTTATTCAAATCAAGTCTACGATATAAAGTGAGAGGCATAACACTAACACCGGCTCCAAGATCACATGGAGCAGTTTTAACATAGTTTCTTTTAATGGAGCATTGTATAGTGGGTACTCCTGGATCTCTAGGTTTCTTTGGTATTCCACCCTTAAAAGTATAATTAGCAAGCATGGTGGAAATTTCAGCTTCCGATATCTTTCTTTTATTAGTAACCATTTCTTTCATGTACTTAGCATAAGGATTCATTTTAAGCATATCAGTTAATCGCATACGCAAAAAGATATATAGGTCTAATCATTTCAGCAAAGCGCTCAAAATCCTCATCATCCTTTTTCTTGGATGGTTTGGGAGGAAAAGGCATGGGTTTCTGAACCGAAGGCTCTCTTTCCTTACCGTGTTTCCTAGCAACAAAGTCTTTCTTATCATAACATTGATTCTTTGATTGTGGGTTATCAAGATCAACAACAGGTTCAATTTCTATATCATTATCATTGCTAGGTTGAGCATCAACATGAGCATTATCATTAGTATTATCACTAGTTTCAGGTTCATTACCAGATTGTGCTTAAGCATCAGAATAGAAATATCATTTGGATTCTCAGGTGTTTCAGTAATAGGTTCACTAGAAGCATGCAAAGTCCTATAATTTTTCTTTTTCTTCCTTTTAGAAGGACTAGGTGCATCTATATTATTTCTCTGAGAATCTTGCTCAATTCTCTTAGGATGGCCTTCAGGATACAAAGGTTCCTGAGTCATTTTACCACCTCTAGTCATAACTCTAACATCATTATCATTATTCTTACTATTCAATCCATTGAGCAAATCATTTTGAGCCTTAAGTACTTGTTCTACTTGAGTGGTAAGTTTAAGTTCACCTTTGACATTAGCCATATAATCACCCAAGTGTTCAAGCATATTTGAATTGTATTTCAATTGTCTACCAAAATAAGCATTGAAGTCTTCTTGCTTAACCATAAATTTATCAAACTCATCTAAGCATGGGCTAGCAAACTTAGTAAATGGGATTTTAGCTTTATCATATCTATAGAGAGAATTTACCTTTACTACCTGTGTCGTGTTATCAAGACCATGAGTTTCTTCAATAGGTGAAGGATTAAGATCATTTGTTTCTTCAACATGCGGTAAATTAAGACCATGTATTTCTTCAATAGAAGGTAAATTCTTAACATCTTCAGCTTTAATACCTTTTTATTTCATAGATTTCTTTGCCTCTTGCATATCTTCAGGACTGAGAAATAGAATACCCCTCTTCTTCGGAGTTGGTTTAGGAATAGGCTCAGGATTTGGCTCAGGAAGTGTCCAATTATTTTCATTTGTCAACATATTATTCAATAGAATTTCAGCTTCATCCGATGTTCTTTCCCTGAAAACAGAACCAGCACAACTATCCAGGTAATCTCTGGAAGCATCGGTTAGTCCATTAACAAGTATTTCATTTTTCTTAAGAGGATGATCAGGCAAAGCATTAAGTAACTTGAGAAGCCTCCCCCAAGCTTGTGGGAGACTCTCTTCTTCAATTTCCAAAAAATTATATATATCCCTTAAAGCAGCTTGTTTCTTATGAGCAGGGAAATATTTAGCAGAGAAGTAATAAATCATATCCTGGGGACTACGCACACAACCAGGATCAAGAGAATTAAACCATATCTTAGCATCACCCTTTAATGAGAACAGAAATATTTTAAGGATATAAAAGTAACGAGTTCTCTCATCATTAGTGAACAGGGTGGCTATATCATTTAATTTAGTAAGATGTGCCACAACAGTTTCAGATTCATAGCCATGAAAAGGATCAGATTCAACCAAAGTAATTATATCAGGATCAACAGAGAATTCATAATCCTTGTCAGTAACAAAGATAGGTGAAGTAGAAAAAGCAGGGTCAGGTTTCATTCTAGCATTAAGAGATTGCTGCTTCCATTTAGCTAATAACCTCTTGAGCTCGTATCTATCTTTGCAAGCTAAAATAGCTAAAGAAGCTTATTTATCAAAAACATTACCCTTAGGAATGACAGGTGAGTCTTCATCATCACTTTCATCAATATTATCAGATTCAATATTTTCATTCTCTCTAACCCTAGCAAGTTGTTCATCAAGAAATTCACCAAGTGGCACAGTAGTATCAAGCATAGAGGTAGTTTCATCATAAGTATCATGCATAGCAGAAGTGACATCATCAATAGCATGCGACATATCAGAACGAATAGCAGAAGCAGGTTTAGGTGTCGCAAGCTTACTCAAAACAGAAGGTGAATCAAGTGCAGAGCTAGATGGCAGTTCCTTACCTCCCCTCGTAGTTGAGGGATAAATCTTGGTTCTTGGATCTTTCAAGTTCTTCATAATGATAAGCAGATATAAATCCCAAGTGACTCAAAGGATAGAGCTATGCTTCCCCGGCAACGGCACCAGAAAATAGTCTTGATAACCCACAAGTATAGGGGATCGCAAAAGTTTTCGAGGGTAGAGTATTCAACCCAAATTTATTGATTCGACACAAGGGGAGCCAAAGAATATTCTCAAGTATTAGCAGCTGAGTTGTCAATCCAAGCACACCTGGAAACTTAATATCTACAGCAAAGTATTTAGTAGCAAAGTAATACGATAGTAGTGGTAACGATAGCAAAGTGTAACGGTAGCAAAAATAATGTTTTTGGTATTTTGTAGTGATGATAGCAATAGCAACGGAAAAGTAAATAAGCGAAGAACAATATATGGAAAGCTCGTAGGCAATGGATCGGTGATAGAGAATTATGCCGGATGCGGTTCATCATGTAACAGTCATAACCTAGGGTGACACAGAACTAGCTCCAATTCATCAATGTAATGTAGGCATGTATTCCGAATATAGTCATACGTGCTTATGGAAAAGAACTTGCATGCCATCTTTTGTCCTACCCTCCCGTGGCAGTGGGGTCCTAGCGGAAACTAAGGGATATTAAGGCCTCCTTTTAATAGAGTATCGGACCAAAGCATTAACACATAGTGAATACATGAACTCCTCAAACTACGGTCATGATCGGTAAGTATCCCGATTATTGTCACTTCGGGGTTAACAGATCATAACACATAATAGGTGACTATAGACTTGCAAGATAGGATCAAGAACTCTCATATATTGATGAAAACATAATAGGTTCAGATCTGAAATCATGGCACTTAGGCCCTAGTGACAAGAATTAAGCATAGCAAAGTCATAGCAACATCAATCTCAGAACATAGTGGATACTAGGGATCAAACCCTAACAAAACTAACTCGATTACATGATAAATCTCATCCAACCCATCACCGTCCAGCAAGCCTACGATGGAATTACTCACGCACGGCGGTGAGCATCATGAAATTGGTGATGGAGGAAGGTTGATGATGACGATGGCGATGGATTCCCCTCTCCGGAGCCCCGAACGAACTCCAGATCATCCATCCCGAGAGGTTTTAGGGCTTGGCGGAGGCTCCGTATCGTAAAACGCAAGTGAATCCTTCTCTCTGATTTTTTTCTCCCCGAAACCAAATATATAGAGTTGGAGTTGAGGTCGGAGGAGCTCCAGGGGGCCCATGAGGTAGGGGGCGCGCCCTAGGGGGGCAGGCGCGCCCCCCACCCTCGTGGACAGGTGGTGGCCCCCTGGCCTTCATCTTTTGCAAGGATTTTTTATTTTTCCGAAAAGTTGTTCCATGAAGTTTCAGGTCATTCCGAGAACTTTTGCTTCTGCATATAAATAACACCATGGTAATTCTACTGAAAACATACTTAGTCCGGGTTAGTTCCATTCAAATCATGCAAGTTAGAGTCCAAAACAAGGGCAAAAGTGTTTGGAAAAGTAGATACGACGGAGACGTATCAGGGTTCCAATTGATTATGAGAACAAAGTTGCTATCTATGATGATTATGGTGATGACATGAATGCTATAAGGAATAATGATAACCATGAAACTTTTCATCATGATTTTAATTTTCAATTGGATTATGCCTCACATGATAGTTATTTCGTTGAGTTTGCTCCCACTACTATTGATGAGAATAGATTTGCTTATGTGGAGAGTAATAAATTTTCTATGCTTGTGGATCATGAAAAGTGTGCTTTATGTGATAGCTATATTATTGAATTCATTCATGATGCTACTGAAAATTATTATGAGGGATTATACGCCCATTTTGCATCATGCTTTTATATTGATATTTATTGCATTATGGGCTGTTATTACACATTATGTCATAATACTTATGCCTATTCTCTCTTATTTTACAATGTTTGCATGAAGAGGGAGAATGCTGGATGCTGGAATTCTGGGCTGGAAAAGGAGCA
Source organism: Triticum urartu (assembly GCF_003073215.2). Classification (NCBI taxonomy): domain Eukaryota; kingdom Viridiplantae; phylum Streptophyta; class Magnoliopsida; order Poales; family Poaceae; genus Triticum; species Triticum urartu. The sequence goes on from NC_053023.1 coordinate 144,669,852, forward strand.
AATATTAGAGACCTATTCTGCATAACTCCAAAAGTCCTGAAACTCCACGGAATTCAGTTTTGGAATATATAAAAAATATTGGGCGAAGACAGCACCAAAGGGGGGCCACCCACCATCCATGAGAGTGGGAGGCGCGCCCCCTGGCAGGCCTCCGGTGTCCATCTTTTGCTATATGAAGTATTTCACCCTGGAAAAAATCAAAAGGAAGCTTTCGGGATGAAGCGCCACCGTCTCGAGGCGGAACCTGGCGAAACCAATCTAGGGCTCCGGCGGAGCTGTTCTGCCGGGGAAACATCCCTCCGGGAGGGGGAAATCATAACCATCGTCATCACCATCGATCCTCTCATTGGGAGGGGGTCAATCTCCATCAACATCTTCACCAGCACCATCTCATCTCAAACCCTAGTTCATCTCTTGTATCCAATCTTTGTCTCAAAACCTCAGATTGGTACCTGTGGGTTGTTAGTAGTGTTGATTACTCCTTGTAGTTGAAGCTTGTTGGTTTATCTGGTGGAAGATTATATGTTCAGATCCTTTATGCATATTAATACCCCTCTACTTATGAAAATGAGTATGATTTGTGAGTAGTTACGCTTGTTCCTAAGGACATGGGAGAAGTCTTGCTATAAGTAGTCATGTGAATTTGGTATTCGTTCGATATTTTGATGAGATGTATGTTGTCTTTCCTCTAGTGGTGTTATGTGAACATCGACTACATGACACTTCACCATTATTTGGGCCTAGGGGAAGGCATTGTGAAGTAATAAGTAGATGATGGGTTGCTAGAGTGACAGAAGCTTAAACCCTAGTTTATGCGTTGCTTCGTAAGGGGCTGATTTGGATCCATATGTTTCATGCTATGGTTAGGTTTACCTTTATACTTCTTTTGTAGTTGCGGATGCTTGCAAGAGGGGTTAATCATAAGTGGGGTGCTTGTCCAAGGAAGGGCAGTACCCAAGCACCAGTCCACCCACATATCAAATTATCAAAGTAACGAACGCGAATCATATGAGCGTGATGAAAACTAGCTTGACGATAATTCCCATGTGTCCTCGGGAGCGCTTTCATTTATATAAGAGTTTTTCCAGGCTTTTGCTTTGCTACAAAAAGGATTGGGCCACCTTGCTGCACCTTGTTTAATTTTGTTACTTGTTACCCGTTACAAATTACCTTATCACAAAACTATCTGTTACCGATAATTTCAGTGCTTGCAGAGAATACCTTACTGAAAACCGCTTGTCATTTCCTTCTGCTCCTCGTTGGGTTTGACACTCTTACTAATTGAAAGGACTACGATAGATCCCCTATACTTGTGGGTCATCAAGATTCTTTTCTGGCGCCGTTGCCGGGGAGTGAAGCACCTTTGGTAGGTGGAATTTGGTAAGGAAAAATGTATATAGTGTGCTGAAATTTACTGTCACTTGTTGCTATGGAAAGTAATCCTTTGAGGGGCATGTTCGGGGTATCTTCACCCCGACCAGTAGAGGAAAGAGTTTCTCCTCAACCTACTGAAAATGTTTACTTTGAAATTCCTTCGGGTATGATAGAGAAACTGCTAGCTAATCCTTTTACAGGAGATGGAACATTGCATCCCGATTTACACCTAATCTATGTGGATGAAGTTTGTAGATTATTTAAGCTTGCAGGTATGCCCGAGGATGTTATCAATAAGAAGGTCTTCCCTTTATCTTTGAAGGGAAAGGCATTGACATGGTTTAGGCTATGCGATGATATTGAATCATGGAAGTACAACTGATTGAAATTGGAATTTCATCAGAAGTTTTATCCTATGCATCTGGTTCATCGTGATCGTAATTATATATATATAAATATAAATATAAATTTTGGCCTTGCGAAGGAGAAAGCATTGCCCAAGCTTGGGGGAGGCTTAAGTCAATGTTATATTCATGCCCCAATCATGAGCTCTAGAAATTATTATTCAAAATTTTTATGCTCGACTTTCTCTCAATAATCGCTTCATGCTCGATATTTCTTGTATTGGTTCTTTTATGATGAAGACTATTGAATTCAGATGGGATTTATTGGAAAGAATTAAACGCAACTCTGAAGATTGGGAACTCGACGAAGGTAAGGAGTCAGGTATAACACCCCAGTTTTATTGTGTTAAATCTTTTATGGATACCGATGCTTTTCATGAATTTAGCACTAAATATGGACTTGACTCTGAGATAGTAGCTTCTTTCTGTGAATCATTTGCTACTCATATTTATCTCCCTAAGGAGAAGTGGATTAAATATCACCCTCCCATTGAAGTAAAAGTAGTTGAACCTATTAAAGTTGAAGAAAAGACTATCACTTATAATGTTGATCCTATTGTTCCTACCACTTATATTGGAGAAACCACCTTTCCCTACTAGAATAAAGGATCATGTTAAAGCTTCAACTGTGGTTCGTAAGAGTAATACTAGAACACCCACACCCTCTGAGAAAATTAAAGATGAACCTAGTATTGCTATGGTTAAAGATCTCTCGTCGGATAATATTGATGGGCATGTTATTTACTTTTGTGATGAAGCTGCTAGAATTGCTAGACCCGATACTAAAAATAAACATAGACCTGTTGTAGGCATGCCTGTTATTTCTGTTAAAATAGGAGATCATTTCTATCATGGCTTATGTGATATGGGTGCTAGTGCGAGTGCAATACCTCATTCTTTATATGAAGAAATTATGCATGATATTGCACCTGCTGAGTTAGAAGGTATTAATGTTACTATTAAGCTTGCCAATAGAGATACTATTTCACCGATTGGGATTGTTAGAGATGTTGAAGTCTTGTTTGGGAAAATTAAATATCCTACTGATTTTCTTGTTCTTGGTTCCCCATAAGATAACTTTTGTCCCATTATATTTGGTAGACCCTTCTTGAATACTGTTAATGCTAAGATAGACTACAAGAAGGATATTGTTTCTGTTGGTTTAGGGGATATGTCTCATGATTTAATTTTGCTAAATTTAGTAGACAACCCCATGATAAAGAATTGCCTAGTAAAAATGAAATTATTGGTATTTCTTCTATTGCCGTGCCTCCTAATGATCCTTTAGAACAATATTTGCTAGACCATGAAAATGATATGTTTATGAATGAAAGAAGGGAAACAAATGAAGTATTCTTTAAACAGGTACCTATTTTGAAACACAACTTGCCTGTCGAAATTCTAGGGGATCCTCCTCCACCCAAGGGTGATCCCATGTTTGAGCTTAAACCATTGCCTGATACTCTTAAATATTCTTATCTTGATGAAAAGAAGATATATCCTGTTATTATTAGTGCTAACCTTTTAGAGCAAGAAGAAGAGAAATTATTGAAAACTCTGAAGAAGCACCGTGCTGCTATTGGATATACTCTTGATGATCTTAAGGGCATTAGTCCCACTCTATGCCAGCACAAAATAAAATTGGAGAAAGACGCTAAACCGGTTGTTGATCACCAATGATAGTTAAATACTAAGATGAACGAAGTGGTAAGAAAATACTAAAGCTTCTGGTGGCAGGTATAATTTATCCTGTTGCTGATAGTCAGTGGGTAAGTCCTGTCCATTATGTCCCTAAGAAAGGAGGTATTACTGTTGTTCCTAATGATAAAGATGAATTGATTCCACAAAGAATTGTTATAGGTTATAGAATGGTAATTGATTTCCACAAACTAAATAAAGCTACTAAAAAGGATCATTACCCTTTACCTTTTATTGATCAAATGCTAGAAAGATTATCCAAACATACACATTTTTGCTTTCTAGACGGTTATTCTGGTTTCTCTCAAATACCTGTGTCAAAAGAGGATCAAGAAAAGACCACCTTTACTTGCCCTTTTGGTACTTTTGCTCATAGGCGTATGCCTTTTGGTTTATGTAATGCACCTGCTACCTTTCAAAGATGTATGACTGCTATATTCTCTGACTTTTGTGAAAAGATTGTTGAGGTTTTGATAGATGATTTTTCCGTATATGGAAATTCTTTTGATGATTGCTTAAGCAACCTTGATCGAGTTTTGCAGAGGTGAGGAAACCAATCTTGTCTTGAACTGGGAGAAGTGCCACTTTATGGTTAATGAAGGTATTGTCTTGGGGCATAAAATTTCTGAAAGAGGTATTGAAGTTGATAAAGCTAAAGTTGATGCTATTGAAAATATGCCGTGTATAGAGAAAATTAAAGGTATAAGAAGTTTCCTTGGTCATGCTGGTTTTTATAGGAGGTTCATTAAAGACTTATAAAAATTTTCCAGGCCTCTGACTAATCTCTTACAAAAAGATGTTCCTTTTGTCTTTGATGATGATTGTGTAGAAGCATTTGAAATACTTAAGAAAGCCTTGATTTCTGCACCCATTGTTCAGGCACCTGATTGGAATTTACCCTCTGAAATTATGTGTGATGCTAGTGATTATGCTATAGGTGCTGTTCTAGGACAAAGAGTTGATAAGAAAATAAATGTTATCCAATATGCTAGTAAAACTCTAGACAGTGCCCAGAGAAATTATGCTACTACTGAAAAAGAATTTTTAGCGATTGTATTTGCTTGTGATAAGTTTAGACCTTACATTGTTGACTCTAAAGTAACTGTTCACACCGATCATGCTGCTATTAAATATCTTATGGAAAAGAAAGATGCTAAACCTAGACTTATTAGATGGGTTCTCCTACTACAAGAATTTGATTTGCATATTATTGATATAAAGGGAGCTGAGAACCCCATTGCAGACAACTTATCTAGGTTAGAGAATGTTCTTGATGACCCACTACCTATTGATGATAGCTTTCCCGATGAACAATTAGCTGTCATAAATGCTTCTCGTACTGCTCCATGGTATGCTGATTATGCTAATTACGTTGTTGCTAAATTTATACCACCTAGTTTCACATACCAGCAAAAGAAAAAGTTTTTCTATGATTTAAGACATTACTTCTGGGATGACCCACACCTTTATAAAGAAGGAGTAGATGGTGTTATTAGACGTTGTGTACCTGAGCATGAACAGGAACAGATCCAACGCAAGTGTCACTCTGAGGCTTATGAAGGACACCATGCTGGAGATAGAACTGCACATAAGGTATTGCAATCTGGTTTTTATTGGCCTACTCTCTTCAAGGATGCCCGTAAGTTTGTCTCGTCTTGTGATGAATGTCAAAGAATTGGTAATATTAGTAGACGTCAAGAAATGCCTATGAATTATTCACTTGTTATCGAACAATTTGATGTTTGGGGCTTTATTATATGGGATCGTTTCCTTCCTCTAATGGGTATATACATATTTTAGTTACTGTTGATTACGTTACTAAGTGGGTAGAAGCTATTCCAACTAGTAGTGCTGATCATAACACCTCTATTAAGATGCTTAAAGAAGTTATTTTTTCGAGGTTTGGAGTCCCTAGATACTTAATGACTGATGGTGGTTCACATTTTATTCATGGTGCTTTTCGTAAAATGCTGGCTAAGTATGATGTTAATCATAGAATTGCATCTCCATATCACCCACAGTCTAGTGTTTAAGTAGAACTAAGTAATAGAGAGCTCAAATTAATTTTGCAAAAGACCGTTAATAGATCTAGAAAGAATTGGTCCAAGAAACTTGATGATGCATTATGGGCCTATAGAACTGCATATAAAAATCCTATGGGTATGTCGGTGTATAAGATGGTTTATGGAAAAGCATGTCACTTACCTCTCGAAGTAGAACATAAAGCATATTGGGCCATTAAAGAGCTCAATTATGATTTTAAACTTTCTGGTGAGAAGAGACTATTTGACATTAGCTCACTTGATGAGTGGAGAACCCAGGCCTATGAAAATGCCAAATTGTTTTAAAAAAGTTAAAAGATGGCATGACAAAAGGATACAAAAACGTGAGTTTAATGTAGGTGATTATGTATTGTTATACAACTCTCGTTTAAGGATTTTTGCAGGAAAACTCCTCTCTAAATGGGAAGGTCCTTACGTTATCGAGGAGGTCTATCGTTCCGGTGCCATAAAAATCAACAACTTTGAAGGCACAAATCGAGGGTGGTGAACGATCAAAGAATCAAACATTATATCTCAGGTAGTCCTATAAATGTTGAAACTAATGTTGTTGAAACCGTAACCCCGGAGGAGTATAAAAGGGACACCTTCCAGAACGTTTTAGCCTCTGAAAAGGAAGAGGTATGTGGTACGGTAAGTAAACCGACTCCAAAACAGTTCTAATAGCAACTTTTCTCTGTTTTGGAATATTTAAGAAAATAGGAAAATTATAAATAGTCCGGAAAGGACACGAGGCATCCACAAGGGTGGAGGGCGCGCCCCGTGCCTCGTGGGCACCTCGTGTGTCCTCCGGACTCCGTTTTCTTGCATGATACTTCTTTTGGTCAGTAAAAATTCATTATATAATCTCCCAAAGGTTTTGACCACCGTACCATGCAAATATCCTCTGCTTTTGTTTCGAGCTGTTTTCTGCCAGAGTTGTTAAGGCCAGGCATCATGTCGTCCCCTCCTCCAACAATCAGGGCGACAATGCTTGGCTAATGAAGATAGAGCTAAAGAGAGAAGAACCCCGGGAGATCAACAAGGATGATAGGATCAAGAAGGCCACGGAGGATCAAGCTCCGGCAGCAGAAGAATAAGACATTCTTCAACCTCATTACAATCTTCTTGCCCCTACTGAAATTGAAGCTTTCAAGATGATTGAAATAGTTTGAGTGTAGAACAAGTAACTAACCCGTGAAAATATTCTGTTGCAAGAACATATCACCGCACTCAAGGGCATTATTACTAAGTTGGAGCACCTCCTACGCTCGATGTTGGACGACAAGCCTACGTCATCAACAATCCCTTCATCACCATCTCCAAATAAAGATACATAAATACATGGGTATGGGCACTCCCCTTGGCAACTGCCAAGCTTGGGGGAGGTGCCCCGGTATCATATCACTATCACACTCCTATCTTTACCGTTTTTCTTAGTTTGATCCTTTTGGTTATATCTTGATCTAGTAGAATAAAGTTTAGTATGATCTAGTTTTGAGTTTTGCTTTATGATCCTTCTATGTAATCGAGTCCGTGAGCTATATATAATAAATATTAGTTTTGAGTCAAGGGCTTGGTTATCTCGCTATGATCTTGAGAAAATAGAGAAAGAATAAAAAGAAATAAAGATATCATATTTATCTTATGGAGAGTAATGACTTCACATATAAAGAGTATGATGAATAAAAGTTGTTGAGAGTTGACAAACATAGTTTTAGTCATCGTTGCAATTAATTGGAAGTAATAAAGAAAGAGAGGTTTTCACATATAAATATACTATCTTGGACATCTTTTATGATTGTGAGCACTCATTAAAATATGACATGCTAAAAAGTTGATGTTGGACAAGGAAGACAATGTAATGGGTTATGTTTCCTTATATATGAAATAAATTATATTGTCATGGATAATCCAACATGTTGAGCTTGCCTTTCCCCCTCATGCTAGCCAAATTCTTTGCACCAAGTAGAGATACTACTTGTGCTTCCAAATATCCTTAAACCTAGTTTTGCCATGAGAGTCCACCATATGTACCTATGGATTGAGTAAGATCCTTCAAGTAAGTTGTCACTGTTGCATGCAATAAAAATTGCTCTCTAAATATGTATGATCTATTAGTGTGGAGAAAATAAGCTTTATACGATCTTGTGATGTGGAAGAAATAAAAGCGATGGACCGCATAATAAAGGTCCATATCACAAGTGGCAATATAAAGTGACGTTCCTTTGCATTAAGATTTCGTGCATCCAACCATAAAAACACATGACAACCTCTGCTTCCCTCTTCGAAGGGCCTATCTTTTATTTTTGTCCTATACTTTATACAAGAGTCATGGTGATCATCACCTTTCCTTTTTACATTTTATCCTTTGGCAAACATTGTGTGTTGGAAAGATCCTGATATATATAGCTAATTGGATGTGGGTTTTCATAAACAATTATTGTTGACATTACCCTTGAGATAATAGCTTGGGAGGCAATACTATAAGCCCCTACCTTTCTCTGTGTTCGACTAAAACTCCATACCCATAAGTATTGCGTGAGTGTTAGCAATTGTGAAAGACTAAATGATAGTTGAGTATGTGGATTTGCTGAAAAGCTCTTATATTGAATCTTTCCTATGTAATGATAAATTGCAATTGCTTCAATGACCGAGATTATAGTTTGTTAGTTTTCAATGAAGTTTCCGATTCATACTTGACATTGTGAATAAATTGTTACTTTAGCATAAGAAATCATATGACAATATATATATATGTATATGTTGCTGTTATAAGAATGATCATGATGCCCTCATGTCCGTATTTTATTTTATCGACATCTCTATCTCTAAACATGTGGACATATTTTTCGTTATCGGCTTCCGCTTGAGGACAAGCGAGGTCTAAGCTTGGGGGAGTAGATACGTCCATTTTGCATCATGATTTTATATCGACATTTATTGCATTATGGGATGTTATTACACATTATGCCACAATACTTATGCCTATTCTCTCTTATTTTACAAGGTTTGCATGAAGAGGGAGAATGCTGGCAGCTGGAATTCTGGCTAGAAAAGGAGCAAATATAAGAGACCTATTCTGGACAACTCCAAAAGTCCTGAAACTCCACGAAAGTCAGTTTTGGAATATATAAAAATATTGGGCAAAGAAAGCACCATAGGGGGGCCACCCACCATCCACGAGGGTGGGGAGCGCGCCCTACCCCCCTGGCCGCGCCCCCTGCCTCGTGGGCCCCCTGACAGGCCTCTTGTCCCCATATTTTGCTATATAATGTCTTTCGCCCTGGAAAAAAATCAGAAGGAAGCTTTTGGGACGAAGCGCTGCCGTCTCGAGGCGGAACCTGGCGAAATCAATCTAGGGCTCCGGCGGAGCTATTCTGCCGGGGAAACATCCCTCCGGGAGGGGGAAATCATCACCGTCGTCATCACCATCGATCCTCTCATCGGGAGGGGATCAATATCCATCAACATCTTCACCAAAACCATCTCATCTCAAACCCTAGTTCATCTCTTGTATCCAATCTTTGTCCCAAAACCTCAGATTGGTACCCGCGGATTGCTAGTATTGTTGATTACTCCTTGTAGTTGATGCTTGTTGGTTTATCTGGTGGAAGATTATATGTTCAGATCCTTTATGAATATTAATACCCCTCTGATTATGAACATGAATATGAATTGTGAGTAGTTACGCTTGTTCCTGAGGACATGGGAGAAGTGTTGCTATAAGTAGTCATGTGAATTTGGTATTCGTTCGATATTTTGATGAGATGTATGTTGTCTTTCCTCTAGTGGTGTTATTTGAACGTCGACTACATGACACTTCACCATTATTTGGGCCTAGGGGAAGGCATTGGGAAGTAATAAGTAGATGATGGGTTGCTAGATTGACAGAAGCTTAAACCCTAGTTTGTGCGTTGCTTCGTAAGGGGCTGATTTGGATCCATATGTTTCATGCTATGGTTAGGTTTACCTTAATACTTCTTTTGTAGTTGTGACGCCCCCGATTTGATCGTACACTAATCATACACGCAAACGTGTACGATCAAGATCAGGGACTCATGGGAAGATATCACAACACAACTCTACAAATAAAATAAGTCATACAAGCATCATATTACAAGCCAGGGGCCTCGAGGGCTCGAATACAAGAGCTCGATCATAGACGAGTCAGCAAAAGCAACAATATCTGAGTACAGACATAAGTTAAACAAGTTTGCCCTAAGAAGGCTAGCACAAACTAGGATACAGATCGAAAGAGGCACATGCCTCCTGCCTGGGATCTTCCTAAACTACTCCTGGTCGTCGTCAGCGGGCTGCACGTAGTAGTAGGCACCTCCCGAGTAGTAGTAGTCGTCATCGACAGTGGCGTGTGGCTCCTGGACTCCATCGCTTGGTCGCAGCAATCGGGTATAGGAAGGGGGAAAGGGGGAGCAAAGCAACCGTGAGTACTCATCCAAAGTACTCGCAAGCAAGGAGCTACACTACATATGTATGCATTGGTATCAAATGGAATAAGGGTATCATATGTGGATAGAACTGCAGAATGCCGGAATAAGGGGGGATAGCTAGTCCTTTCGAAGACTACGCTTCTGGTAACCTCCATCTTGCAGCAAAAGAAGAGAGTAGATGGTAAGTTCACCAAGTAGCATCATGTAGCATAATCCTAACCGATGATCCTCCCCTCGTCCCCTGTGAGAGAGCGATCACCGGTTGTATCTGACACTTGGAAGGGTGTGTTTTATTAAGTATTCGGTTCTAGTTGTCATAAGGTCAAGGTACAACTCCAAGTCGTCCTGTTACCGAAGATCACGGCTATTCGAATAGTTTAACTTCCCTGCAGGGGTGCACCACATTTCCCAACACGCTCGATCCCCTTTGTCCGGACACACGTTTCGGGGTCATGCCCGGCCGCGAAAGATCAACATGTCGCAGCCCTACCTAGGCACAACAGAGAGGTCAGCACACCGGTCTAAATCCTATGCGCGCAGGGGTCTGGGCCCATCACCCATTGCACACCTGCACATTGCGAACACGGCCGACGAGCAAACCTAGCAACCTCGATTACAAAGAAAGTTGCGTTACGCGGTCCAACCCGGCGCGCGCCGCTCAGTCGCTGACGTCACGAAGGCTTCGGCTGATACCACGATGTCGAGTGCCCATAACTGTTCCCACGTAGTTGGTTAGTGCGTATAGGCCAGTAGCCAGACTCAGATCAAATACCAATATCTCGTTAAGTGTGTTATTTTGAAATAACCTCGGACGCCGACCAGGGCCAGGCCCACCTCTCTCTAGGGTGGTCTCAACCCGCCCTGTCACTCCGCCACAAAGATCCACACAGATGTCCTTCCAGCCCCCAATTCGTGAATCAACCGCGGGTACTCAAAGAGCTGACCCGACTTTAGTCACCACATAATTCATATAATATGTATATAAGTATATACCCGTGATCAACACCTGACGTGATCAGGGCCCGATAGTATAGCATGGCAGACAGACAAGAATGTAGGGCCACTAATGATGAACTAGCATCCTATACTAAGCATTTAGGATTACAGGTAAGGTATCAACAGCTGGAGCAACAATGATAGGCTATGCATCAGAATAGGATTAACGGAAGGCAGTAACATGCTACACTACTCTAATGCAAGCAGTAGAGAGAAGAATAGGCGATATCTGGTGATCAAAGGGGGGGCTTGCCTGGTTGCTCTGGCAAGAGAGAGGGGTCGTCAACACCGTAGTCGTACTGGGTAGTAGCGGCGTCGGTCTCGGTGTCTAGCGAGAGAAGAGGGGGAAGAAACAATAAATATAATGCAAACAAATGCATAGCGATGCATGACATGACAAGTATCGGTGCTAGGGGTGCCCTAACGCGGTATGAGGTGGTATCGATGAAGGGGGGAAACATCCGGGAAAATATCCCTGGTGTTTCGCGTTTTCGGACAGATGAACCGGAGGGGGAAAGTTGCGTGTTTGCTATGCTAGGGATGCATGATGGACGAACGGGCTGCGTATCCGGATTCGTCTCGTCGTTCTGAGCAACTTTCATGTAGAAAGTATTTTCATCCGAGCTACGGTTTATTTTATATTAATTTTAAAAGAATTAAATCATTTTTAGGATTTATTTAATTATTTTAATTCAACATTATCCAGAATAGTGTTTGCTGATGTCATCATGATGTCAGCATGACGTCAGCAGTCAACAGGGGCTTGACTCGGTCAAACTGACGGGTGGGTCCCGTCTGTCATTGACACATCACCCTAACTAGCAGATTAGTTAGGTTAATTAGATATTTAGGTTAATCGAGTTTAATTAGTTTAACTAAACAGGATTAATTAGTTAATTATTTAGTTAATTAAATAATTAATAAATTATGTTTATTATTAATTAATTATTTATTATATGTTAATTTTTTTTATTTTTTTAAACATTCTGGGGGCTGGTCCCCACGTGTAAGTGGCCCAGCGCCAATGGGCGGGCGGCTTAATGGGTGTGGGCGCCGGCCCGACTGGGCGCTGGCCCTGGCCAACCGCGGCTGCACAAGCGTGCGCAGAGGCGCCGGCGGGCATGCCCAGCGTGGCCGGCTAGAGAGCAGGGGCAGGCGGAGGCAGGCAGCGGCGCGCGGGCCTGCGGGCGTTAACGGAGGCGGGCCCGGCGGCGGGGAAGCAGGCCACGGGCGAGCGGGCGACGAGCGGTTGTGGCGCGAGGCAAGGCGAGGCAATGGCGCTGGCGGAAGAGGAGCAAAGCAGCGGAGCGGGGCCGCCAACGTGGGGCGCCGTCGAGCGCGGCGGCCAGCCGCAGCAGTGGGGACGGAGGCGGGGCGAGGGGCGTGTCCCCGAGCGGCGTGCGCGGGTGCTGGACGACGAGCAGCGGGCGCGCGATGTGCCGCAGCGGGGCGCTTCGGCGGAAGGCCACGCGCGGGGCGTGAGGGCGCCGACAGGAGCGCGCGGGGCGAGGTAGTGTGTGGGGGAGCTCGGTCCGGCGGCTGGCTGAGGCGAGGCTTGGTGGGGGGAACGTCGGGCGGCGCCGGAGCGGGGTGCAGGGAGCGGCGGCGAGGCCATGCGCGGGTGGAGCAGGAGCGCTTAGCAGCAACAGTTGGCAAGAGCGGGGGCAGGGCGGGGCCAAATGCGGGCGCGCGCGCAAGAGCGATGGAGGCGCGAGCACGCCCCCCCCCCCCGCGCGTGCGAGCGTGCGTGGGTGCGCGAGGGAGAGAGGAGGGGCGCTCACGAGGGGGGTAGGGCACATGGCAGCGGTGCGCGAGGTGGATGACGGGGACGACGGCGGAGAGGAGAAGCAGGCCGGCGGGGGAGCACTTCGGTGAGGCGGCGTCCAACGGCGAGGCGGCATCGAGCGGCGGGGTCGGGGCGTGTAGCGACCCGACCTCAGACGGTCAAGTCTCTGTGCTTAAGTGTCATCCCTGTATCGGTATGCTGACACACACAGTACTCGAGGATTTATAACAGAGGTAAATCACATGTATAAAATAACGTAAATACTATTATCTCAATCCAAAATAGCGGAAGTAACGACAAGGTTGTGGATTCCCATCAACACCAACGGCAAAGTTGAGTGTAGAAATCGTAACCCTAACGTATCACTTACTCGTCGTAAGAATCCTGCAACATGAGACGTTGCAGCCACAAAGGGTCAGTACATTGAATGTACTGGCAAATTCACACTATAGGATAATGATGAATAATAGCTATCACTACATGCATATATGGCTGGTGGAAAAGCTCTATGTTTATAATGTTTTTGCGAAAAGCCAAATTTTCCCTACTGCAAAGGAATACATTTTATTCAACTACAAAGTTAGTTGAAAATATTGAGAAGGTTCCTCCAACTCATTCCCAAATTAATATCAATAACCCAACAAATTATTTAAGTAACTGATGAGATCAATATGATAATGCAAGTACTAGATACTCAAAATTGTCCATAACCAGGGACACGGCTAACCATGATTAGATTGTACACTCTGCAGAGGTTCGCGCACTTTTCCCCATAAGACTCGATCTCCTCCGTTGGATTTCTCGCACTACATTGTGTTTGAGAAACGGATGTCCGAGATAGAGTCTTTCAGGAACATTAACTCTCTACTCCGGGCAGACCATACCAAACCTACAACCCACTACCTGCTGATCCACCACTTCAAGAGCTTCACGTAACTTACTCAACTATGCTATAGCCCATAATAGCTTGTGGCTGCACACGGAAGTTTCTAGCATGAATCATCTCAGTTCCCTTTGAGTCTGAGTGGCGGTCCATAGGAAGATCACACGGGTACTCCGGGATTTCCAAAAATACAGGCAACACTGGGTACTCCAGGTGCCTCAATCCACCCAGATGTGTATTTAAGTTGCCACCTTAAGTTGAACCATTAATTAACAATCTCACATCTATCATGGATTTCACTCTCCCAAACCACGTCTACGAGCATAGCATAACAATATAAGCAACGCGTAGAAGTACCTCCCAAGGGTTTGAATGTAACAGGGCAATAGGTTCTACCTCATCAACTACTTCCCAACCCACATGTTAATGACATCCTAACCATGCAATGTTTGAGGGTTGAAAGTAATGCATAAAAACCGGGTAATGAAAATTATGATCAAAGTGCAAACTTGCCTTGTACTGTTGATGAAGATGATTCGCACTCATAACTCCTAATAGTTCTACTCGTCACACTCCGTTCAATCTATCGTGAGCAAGCAATAGTAACCACACATAAGCAATCAATCAAAAGACCGGGAAGAACGAAGAAGACAGTTCGGAAAACATCAAAACCAAGCAAATAACTCTTGCAACATAAAACAATTTCTAACAGTACCAAAATTATGTGAATTTGGCTTTATCAGAAAGTTTAGGTCAAGAGATTCGATTTGCAAAAGGAATCAACTAAATCGGAGTTATAAAACTCAAATTATGATCAAAAGAAGTTTGAGTATGAATATAAAAAAAAATTCAAACTTTGAAAATTTCAAAAAGTTGATGTGACGGGTTCATTGGATAGGTGAAAACAAGATGAAGATATAGGCGCTGGTTTCATCTAATTTGGATAAACGGGTGAAAAGTTATGGCTATTTGAAAAAAATCAGGGCTAAGCTGTTTTACGGAAGAAATATATTTTTCTTAAATGAATCTAGTCAAACCAAAATATTGATTTAACCCGAATCGGATAATTTTTAGAGGCTCTATGGATCTGTATTTATAGGTGGAAAAAAGGTTTAAAGGTCAAATACTAGGCAATGTGGGACAAAACATAAACGAAAATATACGAAATAAAGAAGAAAAAGACTAACGCCTCGCACGGGCCTAAATACCTCGGCCGGCCGCGCGCATACACGGGCTGCAGTTTTTTTTTCTCTTTTTCGAAGTCTATTCTTTTTTTCTAAAATTTGTTTCAAAAAAAAACTAAACTTTAACGAAAATAAAATAAAAAAGATAAAAGAAAACAAAAGAAAAACGGGCCAGCCTGCTGCTATGCTACGCATTTGGGCGGCGGTTAGTTCCAGGCACACGCGTAGATTTTTATTTTATTTTATATAAAACAAAAAAACTGGATAACGATAATAAAATAAAATTTTATATATGCATATTACATATCAAAATTTTCATAAAAAGATTTTCTACAACATGGACATTTTTCTAGTGCCAAATAAAATTCACAAAAGTTCAAATAATTCAAACAGTGCTACTTCTATAATAAGACCCAATAAAAATCATTTTAAAAATACCAAAATGATTTCAAATTTATTTATCTCCAATTTTTTGATGTAGGGAATCATGTTACCCTATTTTCCATATATTTTATTTTTGGAAAAAAATAATTTGAATAAAACCCAAATAACTCCAAATTGAAAATAATTTCAAACGGACTTTAAGGTCCTTTAAAACTTCCAACTCGTATTTCATATATTTTGAAGAAGTCATTTTATCTTCTCTCATGAAAATCGTTGAGTTGCTTAAATTTTCTGAATTTGAAATATTTCCAAATAAATTTCAAATCTTTTCAAAAAACCCTTTTCATTTAATTAAATGGAAGAAGTCATATCATCTTCTCTCGAGGGTTTTGTATTTGAAAAGAATTTGAATTCATGGAGATCAAAATGCAAAAAGGTGAAAGTTTGGGAAAGTCCTTTTATTCCCTCTCATTTAACTTTCAAAAAGTTTCGAATTTCACTCAATCAATCACACAACAATCAAACAAACAATCTATCTATCTATTTATTATAACATTCCAAAATTTAGAATTTTGGGATGTTACAAACCTACCACCCTTAAAATGAATCTCGTCCTTGAGATTTGGAGAGGCTAGCAAGAAAAAGGTTAGGGTTTGGGGGTCTCCTCAAAATCCATCAATCATCACAAGGGGTCTGGGCTGCTACCACCCTTAGAAACATCGTTACGGTCCCATCAATACTCATATACTCCATCCTTATTCTTGACAGGGCCGGTCTTCTCAGATCGTAAGAAAATTCCTTCTCTGGCTCTTCCGGCAGCGGCGTAACCTTTTCCTCAATTCTTCTGTATCCTTTCTTCTTGGTATGGTTATTCCGAGACTGGGTCTTCTTAGCTGACGGGTCTGGCACCAATACTAAACAACTATCGATATCTCATGGTGGTCATCAATTTATGGTTTCTCCTACAGGAAATGGGTCTGGGTTGATCCTCACCGTATAACCTACGGTCGGCAAAAGCTGCCGTGTACAAGGGAAAAATTCTTATACCATTCTAGGGTTTAAACAAGGTTTGTTCGTCGTCTCTCTACTATAGGTAAGGCTCTTAGATTTACCATCCCATATAGCAAGGCGAATAATAAGAGTAAGTCGTTATGGTGATCAATCCATCCCGCACCCAAATCATTACCCTGTATACCATTTAGTGAATCTCGCATTATAACACTCGGACATCCTCACAAGCATTGTAGAATTTCTCTTATTGACGAACCAAGTTCGGATAAATCAATTAATTCTGCAAGCCAAACAAACATCTATCGTTCCTTCACAACCCTCAGGTTTTGCGTAACTCCTATAAGATCGTCTGTCGATAAAATCGTAACTTCTTCCAGGTTTTTTCCTTCAGCAAGAGTGTGCTTGCTTCTTGGCAGGTCCTGGGGCCTGTGGGTTATGGCCCATCTCATCACTTGAAATCCTTGAACTCATCCTCGGGGCAACTAGTTATTGTTCCAACATCCAGCTTTCTAGCATGCTTAAATTCATCCAATTGTACGGTCCTTCTTCCTTCTATTGGTTCCAAACTAAGACGTGATTACTCAGACTCATCCTGGAGTTATAATCGTTCCATATTACCAACATCATACCTCCTTTATATCCAATAGTAATTCATCTCTTCATCCTCGTGGGTTATCCCACATACCGAGATAAAAACTTATACTTATGAAGTCCATACTCCACTTTGTGGAACATCATCATCCTTTCCAGGGTCAAGCGTCCTTACAGGGGAATATTGGCCATCTCTGCATGGCACTTTTTCAACTGGGAAACGTGAAACACATCATGAACTCCTGACAGTCCTTCGGATGACTCCAACTTGTCGGCCACTTCTCCCATACGCTCCAAAACTCGGTATGGTCCTACAAATCTCGGGGCTAACTTTCCCTTAACTCCAAATCATTTAACTCCTCGCAGAGGTGACACACGAAGACATGCTCTGTCTCCAATTTCATAGACTACCTCCTTGTGTTTTTTTGAGTCTGCATAACTCTTCTGCCTGGAGTGAGCTACCTTCAGTCTATCTCGAATCAACTTAACATTCTCTTCTGACTCCTTGATCACATTTGGTACAAACAACTGACGGTCTCCAACTTCATCCCACATCAACGGTGTCTGGCTCCTTCTCCCATGCAAAGCTTCAAAAGGGGCCATCTTCAAACTGGCTTGGTAACTGTTGTTGTATGAGAACTCCGCGTAAGGTAGATTATCATCCCTACTAGATCCATAATCTAGCACACACGTTCTCAACATGTCCTCCAGAATCTGATTGACTCTCTCGGTCTATCCATCTGTCTGCGGATGGAAGGTTGTACTGAACTCTAGCCTAGTACCCAAAGTCTGGTGCAGCTGATTCCAAAACTTTGAGGTAAACTGTGTTCCTCTATCTGATACGATGGTCCTCAGAACTCCATGCAGACATACGATCCTGGTCATATATATCTTGGCCAACTTCGCACTTGTATAGGTGGTTTTCACTGGGTAAAGTGAGCCACTTTGGTCAAGTGAATCAACTACTACACAGATAGAATCATATCCCGATCGGGTTCTGGGAACTCCGGTAATGAAATCCATGCCAAGCTTATCCCACTTCCATTCGGGTATCGGCATAGGCTGTAGTAATCCAGCTGGCTTCTGATGCTCTGCCTTTACTCTCTGGCATACATCACCTACGACTACATACTCCGCAATATCCTTCTTCATACCAGTCCACCAAAAACACTCCTTCAAATCCAAATAGATCTTGGTGTTTCCAGGGCAAATCGAGTATGGTGAGTCATGAGCCTCCTGAAGTATTAACTTCCTGATCTTTGCATTATTGGGCACATATACATGGTCCTCAAACCATAAGGTGTCGTGCTTATCCTTACGAAAACCTTTGGCCTTTCCTTTTCTCATCCTCTCTTTTGCCTCGGCAATCTCTTTGTCATCCTTCTGAGCTTCACGGATCTTTCCCAACAATGTAGACTAAACTTCCATTGCTACAACAAAACCTTTGGGAACAATCTCCAACCGAAATTCCCTGAGGTCCTCGGCTAAATCCTTTGGTAATCCTCCGCTTATGAGGGTATTCGTCCTTGTTTTCTTTATGGTTGTGTTCTATTTCTCCACAAAGCTTGAATGTATAGGGTTTCTTCATATCCTTTCCAGAAGGCTTCAATTTCTGGGACACAAACCGAGACTTTAGCAAGGTCAACTTAAATTCCTTCCAACTGGTTAGTCCTTGCCATCCATTGATGGTTTGGTACATCCTCTACCAAGTAGCAGTACCTCTTTCAAAGCACTGAAGAGCATGCTGGGTTATATCCTTTCCGACTACAGGGTTATTCTCCAGGTGATCCTCCATGTTCTGAATCCATCGGTCCAAAAAATACGAGCTCATCTCCATTCGTCCTCTATTGGGTCCATGGGTTTGGGGTGGGATAAGAGAGATAGAGAGGGATACACACAAAGCAAACAATAGTTTTGAAGAGACAGATTTTATTTGTGGCTGTCAGAAAAACATCAAACAAATGACAGCTCACAAACGTCGCATCTAACGTAGGCATATAACAGGGGTTGGGTCTTCTAAAGGTCAATAAATATTCAACATCTCCAAACTCTTCAAGCCTTGTTCATGCCTCCAATGGTTTCTTCCGATCATGCTTGTCTTTCTCAAGTTCTTTTGCCAGATCAACTCTGTTGACGCGAGGTCTCTTGAGACGTCCTTTAGTATTCTGGAGCTGCATTCCTAACTTCTAGGTTTCAACATCCTTGGCATGAATCATGGTCCTACTGTCCTTCAGTTCCTGACGAATCTCCTGTATCTCAAGGTTTTACTCCTCTAGCTTGGCTACTTTCAGCTTCTGGATCCTGAGTTCTTCATGAAATGATCCTTGTTAAATATAGCTTCCTAAAGGTCCATCTTAAAATCCTTCATGTAATACTCCAGATCCCGGTGTTACATCAGCTAAGGTTAAAACTTCACCTCTTGCTGATAGGTGCTCCATTAGCCTTCTACCATCCAATCCTTCCATGCATATGCATGCTTAACTCAGCGCGGTGAAAATATCATAAGCGGGCGATAATCTCATGGATAACCATGGTTCTGCTCTTGTCATTTCCATGAGCTATCTCTCCATAGTTGATATCTCCTGCCTTAGGGTTTTCCTTGACAGAACTTTGAGTTTTTAACTCTCCATGCTCCGGTCTTTCTCCGATACACCTTGATCTCGGGTCTTGACAACTTCCACAGTCGGCCAAGTTCCATAAGGGTAGCCTTCCTAGGTCACACAAATCTGGAAATTCTTCGGAGCCTCCAATTCTCCTAATCTTCAGAGTCTCCAACAGTTGTAGTTTCCATTATCATAATGTATGGTAAAATCCTCTTCATTCCGAATGATCTCGGTTGTCCGATATCTTGTACTTCTCAGAGTGGTCTCATCAGTCGAATCCTCGAGTGGTCAAAAGGGAAAAGGGGTATGGTCTCACTAAAAGGGAATTTTTTTGAATAAGCTCAGAAGAGAAGAGAGGTAAAAGATCCTTTTGAAAAGAAAGTTGTAGAGAAAAATCTTTCCTATGGGCTTGCTAGTTTCTAGGGGTCACGTCCTACAGTCAACTTGGCTCTGATACCATCTTGTAGCGACCCGACCTCAGACGGTCAAGTCTCTATGCTTAAGTGTCATCCCTGGATCGGTATGCTGACACACACAGTACTCGAGGATTTATAACAGAGGTAAATCACATGTATAAAATAACGTAAATACTATTACCTCAATCCAAAATAGCGGAAGTAACGACAAGGTTGTGGATTCCCATCAACACCAACGGCAAAGTTGAGTGTAGAAATCGTAACCCTAACGTATCACTTACTCATCGTAAGAATCCTGCAACATGAGATGTTGCAGCCACAAAGGGTCAGTACATTGAATGTACTGGCAAATTCACACCATAGGATAATGATGAATAATAGCTATCACTACATTCATATATGGCTGGTGGAAAAGCTCTTTGGTTATAATGTTTTTGCGAAAAGCCAATTTTTCCCTACTGCAACGGAATACATTTTATTCAACTACAAAGTTAGTTGAAAATATTGAGAAGGTTCCTCCAACTCAATCCCAAATTAACATCAATAACCCAACAAATTATTTAAGTAACGTGATGAGATCAATATGATAATCCAAGTACTAGATACTCAAAATTGTCCATAACTGGGGACATGGCTAACCATGATTAGATTGTACACTCTGCAGAGGTTTGCGCACTTTTCCCCACAAGACTCGATATCCTCCGTTGGATTTGTCGCACTACATTGTGTTTGAGAAATGGATGACCGAGACACAGTCTTTCAGGAACATTAACTCTCTACTCCGGGTAGACCATACCAAACCTACAACCCACTACCTGTTAATCAACCTCTTCAAGAGCTTCACGTAACTTAGTCAACTATGCTAGAGCCCATAATAGCTTGTGGCTGCACACGGAAGTTTCTAGCATGAATCATCTCAGTTCCCTTTGAGCCTGGGTGGCGGTCCATAGGAAGATCACACGGGTACTCCAGGATTTCCAAAAATACAGGCAACACTGGGTACTCCAGGTGCCTCAATCCACCCAGATGTGTATTTAAGTTGCCACCTTAAGTTGAACCATTAATTAACAATCTCACATCTATCATGGATTTCACTCTCCCAAACCACGTCTAGGAGCATAGCATAGCAATATAAGCAACGCGTAGAAGTAACTCCCAAGGGTTTGAATGTAACAGGGCAATAGGTTCTACCTCATCAACTACTTCCCAACCCACATGTTAATGACATCCTAACCATGCAATGTTTGAGGGTTGAAACTAGTGCATAAAAACTGGGTAATGAAAAGTATGATCAAAGTGTGAACTTGCCTTGTACTGTTGATGAAGATGATTCACACTCATAACTCCAGATAGTTCTACTCGTCACACTCCGTTCAATCTATCGTGAGCAAGCAATAGTAACCATGCATAAGCAATCACTCAAAAGATCGGGAAGAACGAAGAAGACAGTTCAGAAAACATCAAAACCAAGAAAATAACTCTTGCAACATAAAACAATTTCTAACAGTACCAAAATTATGTGAATTTGGTCTTATTAGAAAGTTTAGGTCAAGAGATTCGATTTGCAAAAGGAATCAACTAAATCGGAGTTATAAAACTCAAGTTATGATCAAAAGAAGTTTGAATATGAATCTGAAAAAAATTCAAACTTTGAAAATTTCAAAAATTTGACGTGACAGGTTCATTGGATAGGTGAAAACAAGACGAAGCTATAGGCGCTGGTTTCATCTAATTTGGGTAAACGAGTGAAAAATTATGGCTATTTGAAAAAAAATCAGGGCGAGGCTGTTTTACGGAAGAAAAATAGCTACGGCTAAGGTCTAATATTTAAATACATAGACTAATTGATAATCTAATTATTCTATTGTATTAGTCTAGAAATAATAAACTACTAAAAAAACAAATAAATGTACCTTTATAAGGTAAAGAAAAGACGACTTTGGAGAGAAGAGACAATTTTCAGAAGTCGCGCCGGAGAGGACAAATATATTTTTCTTAAATGAATCTAGTCAAACCAAAATATTGATTTAACCCGAATCAGATGATTTTTGGAGGCTTTATGGATCTATATTTATAGGTGAAAAAGAGGTTTAGAGGTCAAAAACTAGGCAATGTGGGACTAAACGTAGACGAAAATATACGAAATAAAGAAGAAAAAGGCTAACGCCTCGCACGGGCCAAAATACCTCGGCCGGCCGCGCGCGTACACTTGCTGCAGTTTTTTCTCTTTTTCGAAGTCTATTCTTTTTTTTGAAATTTGTTTTAAAAAACTAAACTTTAACGAAAATAAAATAAAAAAGACAAAAGAAAACAAAAGAAAAACGGGCCGGCCTGCTGCTATGCTACGCATGTGGGCGGCGGTTAGTTCCAGGCGCACACGTAGATTTTTTTCTTATTTTATATAGAAACAAAAAAACAGGATAACGATAATAAAATAAAATTTTATATATGCATATTACATATCAAAATTTTCAGAAAAAGATTTTCTACAACGTGAACATTTTTCTAGTGCCAAATAAAATTCACAAAAGTTCAAATAATTCAAACAGTGCTACTTCTACAATAAGACCCAATAAAAATCATTTTAAAAATACCAAAATGATTTCAAATTTATTTATCTCCAATTTTTTGATGTAGGGAATCATGTTACCCTATTTTCCATATATTTTATTTTTGGAGAAAAATAATTTGAATAAAACCCAAATAACTCCAAATTGAAAATAATTTCAAACGGACTTTAAATTTGATCCTTTTAAACTTCCAACTCGTATTTCATATATTTTGAAGAAGTCATTTTATCTTCTCTCATGAAAATCATTGAGTTGCTTAAAGTTTCTGAATTTGAAATATTTCCAAATAAAATTCAAATCTTTTCAAAAAACCCTTTTCATTTAATTAAATGGAAGAAGTCATATCATCTTCTCTCGAGGGTTTTGTATTTGAAAAGAATTTGAATTCACGGAGATCAAAATGCAAAAAGGTGAAAGTTTGGGAAAGTCCTTTTATTCCCTCTCATTTAACTTTCAAAAAGTTTCGAATTTCACTCAATCAATCACACAATAATCAAACAAACAATCTATCTATCTATTTATTATAACATTCCAAAATTTCGAATTTTGTGATGTTACAGGGCGTCGCGACGACCTCCTCCCGATCCAATTGGGAGAGAGGGGGAGATATTTCCGTGGGGGGGGTGGGGTGTCGGTGGAGTGGGTTGTGGGGGGTGAGGGGATAAGGAGTGGGGGTGGGCTGGCCGGTTGGGCCGGTGGAGGCCAGCTGGGCCACTTGGCCCAGCGGGGGGGGGGGGCTTTTCTCTTTTCCCCTTTTTTATTTGTCTTCTACTTTTGTATTTTCTTTTCTTTTATTCCTTTTTCTGTTTTATTTCATTTTAATATACTTAGGCACTTTATACAAATGTGTTTATTACACCACAATTACATATGCAAATTATGGCATCGCCCGAACATTTTTGTTCTAACTTTTGAAAACTTTTATTATTTAACTTTATTTCAAATTTGAATTTGACTCGATTTTGAACTAACGGTAGATTAGCAACAGTAACCGTGGTGATGTGGCACCATTAGCATGGAATTACTGTAGCTTGATTACCCGGGCGTTACAGTAGTTGCGGATGCTTTCAAGAGGGGTTAATCATAAGTGGGATTCTTGTCCAAGGAAGGGCAGTAACCAAGCACCAGTCCACCCACATATCAAATTATCAAAGTAACGAACGCGAATCATATGAGCGTGATGAAAACTAGCTTGACGATAATTCCCATGTGTCCTCAGGAGCGCTTTCCTTTATATAAGAGTTTGTCCAGTCTTGTCGTTTGCTATTAAAAGGATTGGTCCACCTTGCTGCACCTTGTTTACTTTTGTTACTTTTTACCCGTTACAAATTACCTTATCACAAAACTACCTGTTACCGATAATTTCAGTGCCTGCAGAGAATACCTTACTGAAAACCGCTTGTCATTTCCTTCTGCTCCTCATTGGGTTTGACACTCTTACTTATCGAAAGGACTATGATAGATCCCCTATACTTGTGGGTCATCAAGGGAGGAATATATGATTGTAGGACTTGTAATAATATCAAGTTTCCTCTCTATGTGTTGAAAATCTTGAAGTTATGCTTGTTTTACCTTCCTATGCTAGTTGATTCTTGTTCCCATAAATTGTTTGCTCACAAAATCCCTATGCATAGGAAGTCGGTTAGACTTAAATGTGCAAGTCATATGCTTCATGATGCTCCCATTATGTTTCAATTCTTATCTTTTATGTGAGCATCATTGAAATCATCATGCCTAGCTAAAAAGGCATTAAAGAAAAGTGCTTCTTGCGAGACAACCCAACATTTATACCTACTGTTTTTGTGTGTTCAAATGATTAGGCTACCGTATTAATCATGTTTTATAGCTTTTGTTTCAATAAAGTGCCAAGTAAGACCTTTGGGATGATCTATGGTGATAGTTGATTTGATCTTGCTGAAAAACAAAAACTTTTGCGCTCAGGAAAACAATTCCCATTTTTAATAGAAGCGTGATAAAATACTGATTATTTTTGCAGAAGATTAATAAACAAATTGCCCAAGTTGTCCTATTTTTCAGAATTTTTGGAGTTACATAAGTATGATTTCAATTCAGATCTTTACCGACTGTTCTGTTTTTGACAGATTCTGTTTTCGATGCATAATTTGCTTGTTTTCTAGTTTCTATGGCTTATATTGATTAATATAAATTGTAGAAATAATAGGGTACAGTAGGCATCAGGTGATAAAAATTATGAATCTTGTCTTGACAGTACCAAAGTCAATGATTTGGTTTATTATACTAACGGAGCTTATGAGTCTTCTGTTGAGTTATGTGTTGTGAAGTTTTCAAGTTTTGGGTAAAGTTTCGATGGACTATGGAATAAGGAGAGGCAAGAGCCTAAGCTTGAGGATTCCAAGGCACCCCAAGGTAATATTCAAGGACAACCAGGCATCTAAGCTTGGGGATGCCCTAGATGGCATCCCCTCTTCCGTCTTCGTTCATCGGTAACCTTACTTGGAGCTATATTTTTATTCACCACATGATATGTGTTTTGCTTGGAGCGTCATTTTACTTTATTAGTATTTGCTTTCTATTTGAATAATATCACAAGATCTCAAATTCTTAAATGTTAGAGAGTCTTCACATAGTTACATAATTGTTCGACTACTCAGTGATCTTCACTTATATCTTTTGGAGTAGTTTGTCAGTTGCTCTAGTGCTTCACTTATATCTTTTTAGAGCATGGCAGTTGCTTTATTTTGAAGAAAATTTTGAAATCTCATGCTTCATTTATATTATTTTGAGAGTCTTTAAACAACATGGTAATTTGCTTTGGTTACAAACTTAGTCCTAATATGATAGGCATCCAAGAGGGATATAATAAAAACTTTCATATAACACTATTGCAGGATGGTCCAAACGCGACACTACGATCAGAGACCCTTCGAGAAACTGTGTGCGATGCAATGATCACAAACAGTGGTGTAGGAAAACTGTCAAAAAGGTGCAAAATGTTTGCGATGACAAATGCATCAAACATGGTTTAGAATTTAGTTGCGTGTGCGATGCAGGGCATACAGCTCAGCTCAATGAACTATTTGTGATGAGGTGGCACAAAAGAAATGGGCAGCCAGATGAAGGCGTGTGCGATATATAGCATACTGTTCACTGAGATGAACTGTGTGTGATTAGGCAACACAATGGAAACGGTTCAACTGAACAAGATGTGTGTGATACGCGGCAAACAGGTCCGTAATCTGAAATGCGTGCAAAGACCAATAATAACATAGACGATTGCTGCTAATAAGCCGTGTGAATAATAACACAAACCTAAACAATCATTTGCGTTGAAGGGATGCACAAATCCTGCGCTACTCTCACTTTGCATATGGGTGTTCTATCTAAAACGTTTACGATCAAGAGCTGCAAAAATCCCGCTCGGCACATTTTCTCTTGGCTTCCTGGGGAAGCTGTCGGTTTGCAAACGGGTGTTCTAACTAAAACGTTTGCGATGAGTGTGTTATATTTAAAAAGAGAATTAAACTGCGGCTTGGGCGCCATTAATGGAGAGGATGCGAGCAAGCCGGGCGGCCATGGAAGTCAAAGTGCTCGCTTCCGAGTGAGCCTACGCAGCGTACAACTTTCACGCTTTCCGGTGAGCCTGCAAACTCAAGGACAACTTGCACGCATCTCGGTCAGCCTACGCACCGGACGGCGCTCGCATGCCTCCCATTCAGTCAAGGTCAAGCAGCTGTCCGCATGGCACCTCCTACATCCATTAAAACCAAGACACGTGGCGTCAAGTGAATGGTTAACAGAATTTTGGATTTACTAGAATTTAAAAACCAGGCATCTCAATGTTTTGCCGGCAATCAATGATGCCCTGGTGTTTGAAATATATTCCCATTTCTTGCATGGGACCTAAGCATGCACCCAAGGACACATATTTGATTTTTCAACCAATTTATATGCACTGGAGCATGTGCATGTACTTCAAATTTGAATTATGCACATAAATGCATTGAAAACTTAGTTAATGCATAAAAATGTCCAAACGAACCCTGAAAAATCACACAACACTCCTGTTGTTCTATGTTGACACAAGAAAAAAAATTGAAAGCAATAAGAGGCAATGGATATCGTTTCATCCACAAAGGTAGGACGTTCCCTACGGAAAACCATCATGCTTGTTGTGTGAAGCTCCGGTTTGTGAGAAGTATATACCCAAACCTGCCACATACGGGACAAAATTTGTACCACGGCATGTTGATGCCGCTCCATGATAGCATGCCAAGTTTGATGAATTTCAGACGAGTTTTGGGTTTACTAGAAATTAAAAACCAGGCATCTTAATGTTTTGCCGGCAATCAACGGTGCCTCGGTGTTTGAAATTTATTCCCATTTCTTGCATGGGACCTAAGCATGCTCCCAAGGACACATATTTGGGTTTTCAACCAATTTATATGCACTCGAGCATGTTCATGTAGTTCAAATTTGAATTATGCACATAAAATGCATTGAAAACTCAGTTAATGCATAAAAATGTCCAAACGAACCCCGAAAAATCACAAAAAATCACACAACACTCCTGTTGTTCTATGTTGACACGAGAAAAAATTGAAAGCAATAAGAGGCAATGGATATAGTTTTGTCCACAAAGGTGAGACGTTCCCTACCGAAAACCATCATGCTTGTTGTGAGAAGGTCCGGTTTGTAAGAAGCATATACCCAAACCTGCCCCAAATGGGACAAAATTTGTACCACGGCATGTTGATGCCACTCCATGATAGCATGCCAAGTTTCATGAATTTCAGACGAGTTTTGGATTTACTAGAATTTAAAAACCATGCATCTCAATGTTTTGCCCGCAATCAATGGTGCCCCGGTGTTTGAAATTCATTCCCATTTCTTGCATGGGACCTAAGAATGCACCCAAGGACACAGATTTGATTTTTCAACCAATTCATATGCACTCAAGCATGTGCATGTAGTTCAAATTTGAATTATGCACATAAATGCATTGAAAACTCAGTTAATGTATAAAAATGTCCAAACGAACCCCGAAAAATAACAAAAATTCACACAACACTCCTGTTGTTCTATGTTGACACGAGAACAAAAATTTGAAAGTAGTAAAAGGCAATGGGTATCGTTTCGTCCACAAAGGTAGGACGTTCCCTACCGAAAACTATCATGCTTGTTGTGAGAAGCTCCGGTTTGTGAGAAGCATATACCCAAACCTACCCCAAATGGGACAAAATTAGTACCACGACATGTTGATGCCGCTCCATGATAGCATGCCAAGTTTCATGAATATCAGACGATTTTTGGATTTACTAGAATTTAAAAACCAGGCATCTCAATGTTTTGCCGGCAATCAACGGTGCCCCGGTTCCCATTTCTTGCATGGGACCTAAGCATGCACCCGAGGACACAGATTTTATTTTTCAACCAATTTATATGCACTGGAGCATGTGCATGTACTTCAAATTTGAATTATGCACATAAATGCATTGAAAACTTAGTTAATGCATAAAATCCGGAACCCCTCATTTTTTTAATAAAGCACCGACTGAGCCTGCCGGGTTCACCATCGTGGCATTTTTACACAAAGGCCCCTATGGTTTTTAGGAATCAACCCGCCGTCCCTATTTTAGTCTATCCGGAATTAGTGTTCGTCATGATGAAAAAAGGGTCACCTGCACGCCTGCGCTCGCATCACCCCCATGGTTTCACCTCACCTGGCACCGACCCACCTTGCCGCTGGCCCATCCCCTTCTCCCACCTCGCAGCTCCGGCGTCTGCCAGATCGTGGGATGTGCCTGGTGGATCGACGCCAAGGAAGTGAAGAGGAGGAGTAGGAACAGGCTTGGCTTGGCTTGCCTTGAATGGAGGAAGAACAGCGCCCAGACCATGGCCATGGTGATTCGAAAGCTGCAGGAGGGGCGTAGGTCTCGCCGGAGCGGAGCTTGTGGCGGCAGCATCGTTCGAGCGGAGCAGAGCTTGTACTACTCGGACATGACAGCACCCACGGGGGGTCAACTGAGACGATGGAGTCCTCAAGCACGGAGTTGGAGGAGGTCTCCCGTGGCTGGGAGTACAGGCAGGAGGCACGTGACAGCCACGTCGGTTCAAGATGGAGAGGAAGGGCGCGTGACTTCACCTTTGAGGCCAGAACGGGGCGACACTGTGAGAGGTCAGCCATGGAGGTTCTCGAGGCTGGCAAGGGCGTAGCCGCGGCCGTGGTGTGGCCACGAGCGCTACTCCAACGAGCAGGAGCAGCGCAGTTGCTGTTGTCTGCTCGACCGCCGACTAACGCGGCCAGATTCAGCTGCTTATGAGCCATCTGGCCAGCACCTCCCATACACATCCATCTCTTTGACCAAAGCGCTGGCTGCTGAAGAGATAAGGTTGGTTGCCCCAAAGAGATAAGGCAGAATGGGTTCACATGCTTGAGCTAAAAACAGGATAAGCATATGTGTATACTACTTTATTATTTATAGTTAAATAAAAACGTCTCAAATTAATATACCTTTACTTTTAGAATATACAAGTGTATCTGCCACTCATCCTAATATATTGGCACATTTAGAATAAGTGCATACATTGTCTACCACCTACTATTTGCTTATCAATTATGACACAAAAGTCACAGCGAAAAAATGCACCATGAGTGGAACAAACTGTGGACTTTCAGGACGGTGCCTTGCTATGGGAAACAACTAATCTACTTATGATTGTCATAAACTCTTTAGTTTTTTTAGGAAATGAAATAGCGCACATTGCTTCTTTATACCAAATCTAAACAGTTTTTATAGGCACGCGAGTTCACTAGGAAACAAGCTGCCCTGAGAAAGAAAAGGAGAAGTCGGGGCCTCAGGCCCGGCCCTCGGGAATCAATATGTGACAAAGACATAATGAACTAAAGGAGGCTAATTAAACATGGTTAAATGAGATATCATAGATGGTCGACTAATTAACTAAGGTTGCATGATAATGCATCTAATTAAACTAATGAAACATCGTTAATTAACCCTCAGTTAATAACATAATCATTGACATTCTAAATACTCCCTCTGCAGGCTACATAGAGAGTAAAATGAGTGAATCTACACTCTAAAATATGTCTATATACATGTTGGAGATCAGCCGAAGGGCGAGCTTTGGTTGCCGCTTTGCTTCTACTTCATTGCTCATCGACTCTCCGTAATGAGCAGCTGATGTTGCTTGGACGAAACAATTGATTAGAAAATGGGCAGTGCGGTACTAGTGGTCATGGCCCACTAATTGTAAAACACCTAAGACGGTTTTTCAACACATGATACTCCAATTCCTCATTTGGGTCTTCTTCTCTTACTGTTGCGAGACTTGGTTTTAGTTAGTAATCTTGAGATCAACGTGTTTGATTGTCACTTCATGTAGAGCACATGACACGACCTTACATGTGGCCAGCTTAAATTGTTTCCTAAAGCTGTCGCCACTCTCACCTACACTGACTTCTTTCTCCACTCTTACCTACATGAAAGCACACTTCACGCATAAAGCACACGATTGATATTTGTAAAGCATTGTTGTTTCTGAAATTCACTCTTCAGAATTACTCTGTATTATATAAGATTGAATGAAGGTGATATAGAATTCCAGTTTGTCGTGTAATCATGGATTGCGTAGATGGAGGACCACTCTTGGTTTTGTACTTAGATGCGATTGTGAATCATGTACGGTTCAATTCAGATTCATGCTGTATTTTTCCTAAATTTTTGCCTGCCTGAACATTATTATTATTAAACCATTAATAATGATTTATGCAACTGTAAGAGAATTTCTTGGCTGCATCACAAGAAATACAATTTGAAGCAGAGAGTTGTAGTGAACCTTACAATCATGGTATGAACTTCCTTCATTTTATTTGAAATGCATACTTTGCTCATGCATGCATCGATACTATTGTGTACAAATCATGCTTATGTATCTCCGTATGGCTCAGAAAATTGTGTAGCTAGGATGATGATCTCAAAGACCATATTTTTTTGATGCTTTTATGGTGTTAAAATGTTTTGGACTCCCGTGGCAACGCACGGGCCCTTTTGCTAGTAATATAATAATACTTCAAGCATACTAACTAAGCAATCATGTCTTCTCAAAATAACATGGCAAAAGAAAGTTCATCCCTACAAAATCATATAGTTTGGTCATGCTCCATTTTTGTCACACAAGAATGCTCTCATCATGCACAACCCCAATGACAAGCCAAGCAATTATTTCATACTTTAGTAATCTCAAACTTTTTTCAAGTTTCACGCAATACATGAGTGTGAGCCATGGATATAGCACTATGGGTGGAGTAGAATATGATGATGGGGGTTATGTGGAGAAGACAAATAAGGGGAAAGTCTCACATCGACGCGGCTAATCAACAGGCTAGGGAGATGCCTATCAATTGATGTCAATGCAAGGAGTAGGGATTGCCATGCAACAGATGCACTAGAGCTATAAATGTATGGAAGCTCAACAAAAGAAACTAAGTGGGTGTGCATCCAACTTGCTTGCTCACCAAGACCTAGGCATTTGAGGAAGCCCATTGTTGGAATATACAAGCCAAGTTCTATAATGAAAAATTCCCACTAGTATATGGAAGTGACAAAACAAGAGACTCTCTATCATAAAGATTATGGTGCTACTTTGAAGCACAAGTGTGGAAAAACAGGATAGTAGCATTCTCCCTTTTTATTTCTTTTTTTATTTTTCCCTTTTTGGGCCTTTTTTTATTTGGGACAATGCTCTATTAATGATGATCATCACCCTTCTATATATTTATAACTCAATGATTACAACTCGATACTAGAACAAAATATGACTCTATATGAATGCCTCCGGTGGAGCACTGGGAAGGGCAATGAATCAAGAGTGACATGTATGATAAATTATGCATGGTGGCTTTGCCACAAATACGATGTCAACTACATGATCATGCAAAGCAATATGACAATGATGAAGCATGTCATAGATGAAACGATGGAAAGTTGCATGGCAATATATCTCGGTATGGCTATGGAAATGGCATAATAGGTAGGTATGGTGGCTGTTTTGAGGAAGATATAAGGAGGTTTATGTGTGACAGAGCGTATCATATCACGGGGTTTGGATGCACCGGCAAAGTTTGCACCAACTCTCAAGGTGAGAAAGGGCAATGCACGGTACCGAAGAGGCTAGCAATGATGGAAAGGTGAGAGTGTGTATAATCCATGGACTCAACATTAGTCATAAAGAACTCACATACTTATTGCAAAAATCTACAAGTCATCAAAAACCAAGCATTACGCGCATGCTCCTAGGGGATAGATTGGTAGGAAAAGACCATCGCTCGTCCCCGACCGCCACTCATAAGGAAGACAATCAAAGAACACCTCATGTTTGAAATTTGTCACACAAGGGTTACCATACGTGCATGCTACGAGACTTGAAATCTTCAACACAAGTATTTCTCAAATTCACTACTACTCAACTAGCACACTCTAATATCACCATGTTTATATCTCAAAACAATCATCAAGTATCAAACTTCTCATAGTATTCAATGCACTTTTTATGATAGTTTTTATTATACCAATCTTGGATGCCTATCATATTAGGACTAATTTTATAACCAAAGAAAATTACCATGCTGTTCTAAAGGACTCTCAAAATAATATAAGTGAAGCATCAAAGATCAATAATTTCTATAAAATAAAACCACCACCGTGCTCTAAAAGATATAAGTGAAGCACTAGAGCAAAATTATCTAGCTCAAAAGATATAAGTGAAGCACATAGAGTATTCTAATAAATTCCGATTCATGTGTGTCTCTCCCAATAGGTGTGTACAGCAAGTATTATTGTGGTAAACTAAAAAGCAAATACTCAAATCATACAAGACGCTCCAAGCAAAACACATATTATGTGGTGAATAAAAATATAGCCTCAAATAAAGTTACCGATGAACGACGACGAAAGAGGGGATGCCTTCCGGGGCATCCCCAAGCTTAGGCTTTTGGTTGTCCTTGAATTTTACCTTTGGTTGCCTTGGGCATCCCCAGGCTTAGGCTCTTGCCACTCCTTTTCCCATAATCCATCAAATCTTTACCCAAAACTTGAATACTTCACAACACAAAACTCAAGAGAAAATCTCATGAGCTCAGTTTGTATAAGAAAACAAACCACCACTTAAGGTACTGTAATGAAATCATTATTTATTTATATTGGTGTTAAATCTACTGTATTCCGACTTCTCTATGGTTCATACTCTCGGATACTAGCCATAGATGCATCAAAATAAGCAAACAACACACGAAAAACAGAATCTATCAAAAACAGAACAGTCTGTAGTAATATGTAGGTTTCGAATATTTCTGTAACCCCAAAAATTCTGAAATAAATTGGTGGACGTGAGGAATTTGTCTATTAATCATCTTCAAAAATAATCAACCTAATCACACTCTCCAGTAAAAAATGGCAGCAAATCTCATGAGTGCTAAAGTTTCTGTTTTTTACAGCAAGATCACAAAAACTTCCCCCAAGTCTTCCCAAATGTTCTACTTGGAACAAACACTAATCAAAAGCATAAAACCACATCTAAACAGAGGCTAGATGAATTATTTATTACTAAACAGAACTAAAAAGCAATAAAGAAAAATAAAATTGGGTTGCCTCCCAACAAGCGCTATCGTTTAACGCCCCTAGCTAGGCATAAAAGCAAGAATAGATCTAGGTATTATCATCTTTGGTAGGCAATTCTTGAATAGAATACTTATAGCCCTTGGGAGTTTCCTTCTTTTTATTAATGAACAAACTCCTAGGCAAGAAATCAAGAAATTCATTTGTAGCAAAAGGTTCCTTAATGATATTTAAGAAGTTGGGGTGAACACTTATTGATTTGAGATCCGCATTTTCCTTACTAGAAGATTCACCCTTATTCTTGGGAACATACATTAATTTGGCAATCTTGGTAGTAGGAGTATTTGGAGTATTTTTAACGGATGAAAAGTCGGACCCTAAATTAGTAATAATATCCTCAAGTTTACCAATTCTTGTGGAATCTTGATCTATTCTTTCGTTAACTGTAGGTTCTTTTTCTTTAAAAAATTCAGAGTAACCCCTACCTTAGATCCATATTGGGTGATTTGGTTGTGGATCTTTTTATCCAAATTTTCAATCAACTCCACAGAGGCAACTTTATTTTCAATAATTTCAAGCCTTTGCATCACATGTTCCAAAGTTAAAATAGTTCCATTAACCAAAAGAGGTGGTGGGCCAAACAATTCTATCATAGCATTATAAGGATCAAAAGTATGGCCACCCAAGAAATTCCCTCCGGTAATGGTATCAAGAATATATCTATTCCAAGGAGTGATGCCTACATAAAAATTGCGAAGAAGAACGGAAGTGGATTGCTTCCTAGTAGATCTATTCTGAGCATTGCAAATTCTATGCCAAGCATATTTTAGATTTTCTCCCTCCCTTTGTTTAAAATTAAGAACTTCATTACCGGGAGTACTAACAGTGGTAGAAGGATTAGCCATGACGACCCATGGCGACACAAGAAGTGAGCGAAAAAAGAGGCGAACAGAAAAAGAGGGCGAAAAAACAGCAAGGGTGAAGTGGGGGAGAGGAAAACGAGAGGCAGATGGCAAATAATGTAATGCGAGGGATAAGAGTTTGTGATGGGTACTTGGTATGTCTTGACTTGTGCGTAGATCTCCCCGGCAACGGCGCCAGAACTTGTTGACGGGAGATCAAATCTTGACTTGACTTGGTGCAACCTCCCCGGCAACGGCGCCAGAAATCCTTCTTGCTACCTCTTGAGCACTAAGTTGGCTTTCCCTTGAAGAGGAAAGGGTGATGCAGCAAAGTAGCGTAAGTATTTCCCTCAGTTTTTGAGAACCAATGTATCAATCCAGTAGGAGACTACACTCAAGTCCCTCGTACCTGCACAAACAAATAAGAACCTCGCAACCAACGCGATAAAGGGGTTGTCAATCCCTTCACGGTCACTTATGAGAGTGAGATCTGATAGAGATAATAAGATAAATATTTTTTGGTATTTTTATGATATATATAGGAAAGTAAAGATTGCAAAATTAAATAGATTAGAAACTTATATGATAAAAGATAGACCCGGGGGCCATAGGTTTCACTAGTGGCTTCTCTCAAGATAGCATAAGTATTACGGTGGGTGAATAAATTAATGTCGAGGAATTGATAGAAAAGTGCATAATTATGAGAATATCTAGGCATCATAATGTATATAGGCATCACGTCCGCGACAAGTAGACCGAAACGATTCTGCACCTACTACTATTACTCCACACATCGACTGCTATCCAGCATGCATCTAGAGTATTAAGTTCATAAGAACAGAGTAACACATTAGGCAAGATGACATGATGTAGAGGGATAAACTCAAGCAATATGATATAAACCCCATCTTTTTATCCTCGATGGCAACTATACAATACGTGCCTTGCTGCCCCTGCTGTCACTAGGAAAGGACACCGCAAGATTGAACCCCAAGCTAAGCACTTCTCCCATTGCAAGAAAGATCAATCTAGTAGGCCAAACCAAAGTGATAATTCGAAGAGACTTGCAAACATAACCAATCATACATAAAAGATTTCAGAGAAGAATCAAATATTGTTCATAGATAAACTTGATCATAAACCCACAATTCATCGGATCTCAACAAACACACCGAAAAAATAATTACATCGAATAGATCTCCAAGAAGATCGAGGAGAACTTTGTATTGAGATCCAAAGAGAGAGAATAATCCATCTAGCTAATAACTATGGACCCAAAGGTCTGTGGTAAACTACTCACACATCATCGAAGAGGCTATGGTGTTGATGTAGAAGCCCTCCGTGATCGATTCCCCCTCCTGCGGAGCTCTAAAAAAGGCCCCAAGATGGGATCTCTTGGATACAGAAGGTTGTGGCGGTGGAAATAGGGTTTCATGGTGCTCTTGGATGTTTTCGAGGTATATGGATATATATATAAAGGGAGAAGTAGGTCGGTGGAGCTGAGAGGGGCCCACGAGGGTGGGGGGCGCGCCCAGAGGGGCAGGCGCGCCTCCCTACCTCGTGGCCGCCTCGCTTCTTTCTTGACGCCTACTCCAAGTCCCCTGGATCACGTTTGTTCCAAAAATAACTCTCCCGAAGGTTTCATTCCGTTTGGATTCTGTTTGATATTCCTTTTCCGCGAAAAACTGAAATAGGCAGAAAAACAGCAATTTGCACTGGGCCTTGGGTTAGTAGGTTAGTCCCAAAAATAATATAAAAGTGTATAATAAAGCCCATTAAACATCCAAAACAGATAATATAATAACATGGAACAATAAAAAATTATAGATACATTGGAGACGTATCAGCTACAGTCCACAGCCGGCGTCTCAAGCACACTAGCTCGCTTCCCAAATATCATTTCACTGTTCAATCGTCGCCCGTGAAATATGGGCACATGGACCCACGTCGTGAGGGCAACTTCGGTGGCCCACTCCAGCGAGAGCACGGCCGCAACTACCATGCGCGTGCTAACAAGGTGCATGAGCGCGGCCGCAATTTGCGACCTAGCGGCAAAGGCAGCCCAAACAACCGCTGTTGCTTCTCAGGTGGCGGCAGCTACATCTACCTCGGGGATAGCAACTGGCGAGAGCGGCACAATAGCTGTCCGTTCCGCAGCGGCGGCCTTAGCCCTGATGGATGCCGCCCACAACCATGTCGAGGCCGCCCACGCGCAGCTCCTGGCGACACCGCACAAATCAAACAAGCTTCTCCGACAATGGTCGGCAACCCACGACCGAAGAGATGGAAATCGCCGAGAGCGTTCGAGCAGCCGTCCGTTCCTCCACTGCATACCTTGTGACGACGGAGCCCGTGCAAGCCCAGATCGCGTCCACCCACGCCCAGCTCATGGCGGCCTTTTCCAAAGAGATGGCGGACGTGGATGGCGAGATGCTTGCCGAGTATGGTGCGATGGATGCCCTGGAGCCCCTTCCCCAGGAGACCGTCGGGCGTGAGCTGGACATGGAGGCGGCGACGGAGATCGATGAGCACCAGCTGTAGTAGTACTCTATGTTTTGTTTAACTAAGAGCGCCGGTCTTTAATTTGTTAGAGTAATGTTTAGGTCAGCTAGCTCTGTTTAATTGCTGAACTTGCTCGATTAGTCTCCTTTGTGTACCCAAATTATGCAATGACGTGGATGACCACTGTAACCATGGAAATTCGAACCAAAACTTTTGACGTTCAGACTCATCACACACGGGTTAAGATATCTGAATCGTTTGTGATGTCCACATATCGTACACAGTTCTGAATAAGGGACCGTGTCTGATGACACTTTGCGCGCCAGTTTTTTGGCTGAAGCGATTCCAAATTTTAGGCTTCCGCGGAAATATCTACCTCCCTGCCCTCTCCCCCTTACCAAAAGCCACATTTACCCTCTTTCCACCTTCCTTTCCAAGTTGAAACCTTCACTCCTTGCTTGCAGCGCCGCCACCTACTCGCCGGCGACCCTCCTTCACGCTGCTCGGCCTCGCCTATTCGGGCAGGTAATCCACACCCGACCCCCATCCTCCTCCTCCTTCCACATCCCACATGGCCCGACCGCCGGCGCGAGCGCGACACCTTCCACCCAAATCACCGACCCCTCCACCAAATAAGCGCCGGCCTATAGCCATGGTGCACGCAGTATAGCCAGGACCTCAAGGAGCATTTGGCAGCAGAGAAGCAAATTGTGGCCGCACACGCGGATGAGGTCGCGATGGCTGCCATTCGTGCCAACCCCCAAATCTTGAAGAAGCACCTTGCCATTTGCTAGCTATGCCGGTTATGCATGCTCGGTTTACCCGTTGCGTGTGCTTCTCCTGCCTTTCCTTCACAAATTCTAGTGAATTGTGCTATTTAATTTTACCATGCAATCTATTGCTCTAGTGTATATGTTCTATATGTCATGCAGTATGGTGCTCACTTAGTAACTGTTTTGATAATTAGTTGTCGTCTTCAATTAACTGTTTGGTTCAAATCTACAAATGTGATGTTCAATTCTTCAGGCTGCAATTTTGTATTGTCTTCCATCTGAGAAATAAATCAAATTTATCTTTACAAAATTGTGGGTGCATTCTGTTCTTGTATACCACATGAGGAATAAATTGAATTTGGCTGTAGTAAATACATGAGAAACAAATACAATTGCTACAATTGGCTATAGTTAACTGTTTTGGTTAACTCTCTGATCTTCTATTTAGGAGTATGTTATATTGTGCAATGTGGTGCTCAGTTAATGTTTAGTTCATTTGTTGTGGTGTTTAGTTAACTGCTTGGTTCCATGTTATATTGTGCAATGTGGTGCTCAGTTAATGTTTGGTTCATTTGTTGTGGTGTTTAGTTAACTGCTTGGTTCAATTATGCAATGCGATGTCCAATTGTCGTGGGTAGAATTTTGTATTGTTGTGCATGTGAGGAATAAATCGAATTTGGCTGCACTTAATACATGAGAAACAAATACAAGTGCTATATTTCCTAGTTCTTAATCATTCTTGGTTTGGGTAAATTGGTTTTCCGTGTGGCTTCAATTAATCTAATGAATCTGCAATGTGATTATTTTTCATCAACATATTTTACTGATAGCATGCGAACCCTTACTTGACCTGATGACTAACTACCTTATATGTGTTGCAGAGAAACAATGGGAAGCACCGAGGTTTACAATCGAGGTTAGCACGTGCATGGTCCGTTGTCAAATAGCACAATATTGTGCAATTGCGGGAATCATTCTAATATTTTGGTTTTTAACAATTTGGTGTTGCACATGTAGGTCCTGCTGTCAGAGGTTTTGACCCACTGCTCGACCCTTTTGCATATGGGGAAATGAGTTGTCCATGAATCAATCAAATCAAGAAACTCAGAAAGATTGTTAGGATAAAGAAATTAGCGACAAAAAACAACAAGATCTTTGTCTGCACAATGAAGAAGACATGAGTTCACTACAAGACGGTACTAACTATTATACCTTGCCTTTTTATTCCTTTGCCCCATTTCCAATATAGAGAAGATATTTATGCAAATCCTTGTTTTCAGGCCTTTCCAAAGCAGTTCACTGATGATTACCTCTCAAAACACCTCTATGGTCAGGACGTGAGGAAGGTTTTCACACAACACCCACGGTTCAATATTGAAGTGTTCCTGAAGAGGTCGAAGGACGGACGGTCAATCATCCACAGGCACTAGCCTAAAGTTGCAAAGACCTTCAACATGAATGAAGGCTCAATATTCGCCTTCCGCTTCAGCAATTTTCCAGATGAGATGCATCTGTCTATATACCGTCTATGATGCTAATTTCGAAAGGTTCTACATGTCGCATGTGGAACTTTCTGCTGGTGCAGTTGTGTAATGGGGTAGCTGAGTGCTGAAGCTATATCATGTTGTACTCTGATGTATTTCAATTATGAAATTCTGCTTCCTTAATATGGAAATGAAATATATTGTGTGCTTAATATGAATGTCAATTAGATTAATAAATTGATTACTAATAATAGGTCAATTAGCCTTCTAATGGCTAATTAGCCTGCTAATTGGGTATTGATATTGCAAACGGTTGTTGAAAAAATACCGTGGGCGATAACCTCAGGCAACACACACAGTTTCTAGGAATAAACCGTGTTGGGTCAATGAACAATCACACACGACTTTCTCCTTAAAACTGTTTGCGTTAGGCCACCTTGCGCAAACATTTACCAGATAAAAACTGTGTGTCATGGACAACCTTTGCCACACAGTTTCTTCTATGGACCGTGTGTGCTACATTCAATAACGCAAACGATTTAACGGAGAAAATTGTCTATGATGTACCTGTGAACGGAAACATTTTCCTTGGAGCGATTGTGTGGGATGTGCATACGAATGGAAACGTTTAGCGGGGACTAACTGTGTGGGATGTACTTGCGATCGGAAACAATTTCGCCATATAATTGTATTTTTTAGCTCTACTGTACGTATTTCCATATTTGAGTGCTCGCCGGTCGCAGACGACCTCATTTTGCTGAACGTGTGTGCCAAGAGGGCATATCCCCGACGGTTTCTGGGTCATGTGGGAAGGACCCCCTATCGCCCACACTCACTTGGCGACGGTTCTAGATGCCATCGCGGAAAGGGGTTTTAAACCATTTGTTTAGGACCGATGTGCATCAGTGTAAAGTGCATTGAATACTATGAGAAGTTTGATTCCTCATGTTTGTTTTGAGATATGAAGATGGTGATATTAGAGTCATGCTAGTAAGTAATTGTGAATTTGAGAAATACTTGTGTTAATGTTTGTGATTCCCGTAGCATGCACGTATGGTGAACCGTTATGTGATGAAGTCATATCATGATTTATTTATTGATTGTCTTCCTTATGAGTGGTGGTCGGGGACGAGCGATGGTCTTTTCCTACCAATATCCCCCTAGGAGCATGCGCATAGTACTTCATTTCGATAAC
Source organism: Triticum urartu (assembly GCF_003073215.2). Taxonomy (NCBI): domain Eukaryota; kingdom Viridiplantae; phylum Streptophyta; class Magnoliopsida; order Poales; family Poaceae; genus Triticum; species Triticum urartu. The sequence goes on from NC_053023.1 coordinate 144,709,711, forward strand.
TAATAGATTTTTTCAATAAGTATGTGAGTTCTTTATGACTAATGTTGAGTCCATGGATTATACGCACTCTCACCCTTTCACCATTGCTAGCCTCTCTAGTATCGCACAACTTTCGTCGGTACCATACACCCACCTTATACCTTCCTCAAAACAGCCACCATACCTACCTATTATGGCATTTCCATAGCCATTCCGAGATATATTGCCATGCAACTTTCCATCGTTTCATCTATGACATGATTCATCATTGTCATATTGCTTTGCATGATCATGTAGTTGACATCGTATTTGTGGCAAAGCCACCATGCATAATTTATCATACATGTCACTCTTGATTCATTGCCCTTCTCAGTGCTCCGCCGGAGGCATTCATATAGAGTCATATATTGCCATGCAACTTTCCACCGTTCCGTTTATTACGACATGCTTCATCATTGTCATATTGCTTTGCATGATCATGTAGTTGACATTGTATTTGTGGCAAAGCCACCTTTCATAATTCTTTCATACATGTCACTCTTGATTCATTGCACATCCCGGTACACCACCAGAGGCATTCATATAGAGTCATATTTTGTTCTAAGTATCGAGTTGTAATTCTTGTGTTGTAAGTAACTAAAAGTGTGATGATCATCGTTATTAGAGCATTGTCCCACGTGAGGAAAGGATGATGGAGATATGATTCCCCCAGAAGTCGGGATGAGACTCCGGATGAAATAAAAAATAAAAAAATAAAAAAGAGTCAAAAAAAGAGAAGTCCCAAACAAAAAAAACAAAAAATGAGAGAAAAAGAGAGAAGGGGCAGTGCTACTATCCTTTTACCACACTTGTGCTTCAAAGTAGCACCATGATCTTCATGATAGAGAGTCTCCTATGCTGTCACTTTCATATACTGGTGGGAATTTTTCATTATAAAACTTGGCTTGTATATTCCAATGATGGGCTTCCTCAAATTGCCATAGGTCTTCATGAGCAAGTGAGTTGAGTGCACACCCACTTAGTTTCTTTTTGAGCTTTCATACACTTATAGCTCTAGTGCATCCGTTGCATGGCAATCCTTACTCACTCACATTGATATCTATTGATGGGCATCTCCATGCCCGTTGATACGCCTAGTTGATGTGAGACTATCTCCTTCTTTTTGTTTTCTCCACAACCACCATATTCTATTCCACCTATACTATTATGTCCATGGTTCACGCTCATGTATTGCGTGAAAGTTGAAAATATGAGAACATCAGAAGTATGAAACAATTGCTTGGCTTGTCATTGGGGTTGTGCATGATTTGAATATTTTGTGTGATGAATATGGAGCATAGCCAGACTATATGATTTTATAGGGATAAGCTTTCTTTGGCCATGTTATTTTGAGAAGACATGATTGATTTATTAGTATGCTTGAAGTGTTATCGTTTTTATGTCAACTAGCAAAGTGGACCGCTTGATGCGCGGGCTAGCATTTCATAAAGCTAAATGGTGAGAGCATATTATTTGATTTTTCTGAAGAAAAAATTGAAACCAAATGTGCTGGCATTTTCAAATATAAGACTACTTCGAACATAATTTTATCTTCGACATGTTTGGGTTATTATTGATGTAACATCCCAAAATTCTAAATTTTGGAATGTTATAATAAATAGATAGATTTGATTGATTGACTGAAAGTGAGTGAAATTCGAAACTTTTTGAAAGTTAAATGAGAGGGAATAAAAGGACTTTCCCAAACTTTCACCTTTTTCTTTTGATCCCCGAGAACTCAAATTCTTTTCATCACAAAACCCTGGAGAGAAGATGACATGACTTCTTCCATTTATTTAAATGACATGGGGTGTTGAAAAAATTCGGCGTTCGTCGTTTTTCTTTTTCTCGGATTAAATCCGCGATTTTTCTGATCGCGATTCCTGATCCGATTTTCGTTTTAGTTTAACTTTTCGCTCGTTTATCGGAATCAGGCAATTCAAGCGCCTAGGGATTCGTCTCGAAACCCTTTATCTGTTTAACCAACTTAAACAAGATTTTGCTACTGTAAAATTTGCCCTAGATCCAGATTACTAGAACGAAGTTGTTTTCTTTCGCAGTTTGACTTTCGTTGCTTCGTTCGATTTGATTCTTTTTGCCAACCGGAGTTCTTAAGTTGAACCTTCTGGTTAGATCTCTTATTTAAGTTTTACCTGTGCATTAGATGAGTACTTATTGTATGCTTGTTTGTTTGTTTGTGATAGAATACCCGGAGTGCGCTGCCTGTTACTTCGAATCGTTAGGTTTCGCGGATCATCCGCCAGGCAAGTTCACACTTTGATCATATCCCCTTCATACCCAGTTTTCATTGCATTAGATCAAACCTCAAACATTGTATGATTTGGATCTAATTAAATTGTGGGATTGGGAAGTAGTTGATGAGGTAGGAACCTATTGCCCTGTTACTATCAAACCCTTGGGAGTTACTTCTACGTGTTGCTTATATTGCTATGCTATGCTCGTAGACGTGGTTTGTGTCGGTGTTCTGGGAACAAGGGTCCCCAGACTTGCCTGCCTGCGGCCTGCGGCGTGGCTCAAAGGGGGGCCCAGCACGGCCCATCTTCACCAACACAAACCCAAGACCCTCGCGAGGGGCCAAGCCTCGCGGGGCGGGCGACGTGGAGCTTCCTCAGGCACGGCCTCGTCAGGCTGGCTCACGAGGAGGCAGAGAGATCAAGGCGGGGTACCTCATGAGGTGCCCGTAACGCAAGCCATGACGACCGAGGGCGCCAGGCGGGTGCCAGCCCGCGCAGTGTCCTCCTTTCCTCTTTGGTGCAAAGGGGGCAAGCGCAGCCGCGGAGTACCGAGGCATCAGGCAAATGTTGCCATTTCGGTGCAACGAGACCAAGACCAGGAGGACTACGAGATGGAGGTCACCGTGGAGCCCAAGACGGCGTCATGACCAGAGCTTTGCGTAGGCGAAGACTACTTTTGTCAGGATAGCTGATACTAGCTGTCCCCCTTCAAATTAGCCCGCAATTGTTGGCTCCCTTCTCGCTCGATATTTGGGAAGAGGACCAGGGCCTCTATAAATAGGATCAGCCACCCGCAAGAGACACACAGACAGAGAGCTGAGGGGTTCGGAGAAGGAGGCTCTTGAGAGAGGGGTTTAGATCAGATAGAGAGAGAGAGAGAGAAGGGAGACTGAGCTCCTCCCAACAGTTCATCGCCCCAGCCAAGAACAGACCCTCGCGAGGCTGTCCTTCCTTGTATTGTTCATCATCATCAGCCCAAGAGGCAATCCACCACATCACACACTGGAGTAGGGTATTACACCACAATGGTGGCCCGAACCAGTATAAACCCTGTGTCTCTTGTGTTGTTCTTTCCTGAGATTAGATCCTAGCAAGGCGGAGGGGTGCAGGTAGGTAGGAGACGAAAGCTCCGCGCGTACCCCAGTGTTCAAACCTCAAGGGTCTGCCGGAACTCGAAATCCAACATTTGGCGCGCCAGGTACGAGTGTGCCGGGATTCGTCTTCCACCACCCCGTTCTCCTCCGACCAGCACGCCCATGTCTGACACTCGTCGGGCCCGCGCCGAGCGCTGGGCCGCACTCGCTTCCCGCGTCTCCCAGACGGCCCCTGTCGGCGGGCGTCCTCGCTGTTCCCCGTCACCTGCCGTCAACGCCGCCACCGGCCCGGCGGGGGACGAGCAGCAAACATCGTCCCAGCATCCGTCCGTGCGGCAAGACGGCCGCACCGCAACTCCCTCGCTCACCCCAGCTGGTTCTTCGTCCCGCGCGCTCCGCGCGCCCATGGAGGCTCGGGCTGCACTCATCGCGGCGAACGAGCTCCTGCGCTACCGTCCCGTCGACGACGTCTACGAAGAATGGCTTTACCGCGTCGCCGAGCTCGTCTGCGCCGCAGGGGGCTCTCCTGCGTCGTCCGTTCCGCTGCACCGCACCCCGCCCCGCACAGGCGATGAAGCTCCGGCGGCGCCCCGGCCGCCTCCTCCTTAGGACGGCGCCATGGCTCCAAGGCGCGTGGCCCTTGGGCGGAACCCGCTCCGTCAGGTGCCAGCGCGGCAAGAGCAGAGCTGTCAAGAAGTCCCTCGCCCGCAAGAAGCTGCCAGGGCGCTCCCTGCTCCAGCACGTCGCGACCATGCTCCTGCTCCCGCGCATCAAGACCCCGCGCTGCTCCCAGCTGCAGCGCGTGGGGACATGCAAGACCAAGCTCCCCGGCATCCAAGACCTCCCGTGGCCACAGCAGGCTGCCGCGCCTTCACCGCCGAGCTACGCAGCGTCGTGTGGCCCGGCAAGTTCAAGCCGGACTTGCCTCCTCGCTACGACGGCACAGCTGACCCTGCGGAGTTCCTCCAGCACTACGAGCTGGGCATCGAAGCTGCCAACGGAGACGAGAAGGTCATGGCAAACTGGTTCCCCATGGCACTCAAGGACGGGGCCCGCACCTGGCTCCTGAACCTGGCTCCAGGCACAATCTCCTCCTGGGAAGAGATGCGCACCCGCTTCATCGCCAACTTCCAAGGCACTCGCGACCGGCCACCCGCCGTAAGCAACATGCGCCGCATCAAGCAACAGCCTGGGGAGACCCTGCAGAAGTACATCCAGCGCTTCAACAACGCGCGCCTCAAGATTCCCAAGGTGACCGAGGAGGCCATCATCTCGGCCTTCTCTAACGGCGTGCGCGACGTCAAGATGAAGGAGGAGCTGGCGATGCATGAAGACCTGTGCACTTCCTTGGAGCTGTTCAACCTGGCAACCAAGTGCGCCAGGGCCGAGGAAGGGCGTCTCTCCCTCCTCGAGCTGCCTGCCGCGGACCCAAAAGAGAAGAAGCCCAAGGCCAAGGATGTGAAGCGCAAGGGGGCTGCCGTGCTCGCGGCAGAACCAGACACCAAGCGAGGCAAATATCAGTCCGAACCTTCCAAGGGCGGCCGGTACTGTGTGTACCACGACCTCCACACCCACAACACCAACGAATGTCAAGAGCTCCGAGCCGTGCGAGAAGGAAGGATCGGCCGTCGCCCTGGCCATAGTGACCAGGGCTACGGCCGAGGAGGAGGAAGGAACGCAGGACGCTGGGAAGACTGTGGCCCGCACCAAGGGTGGCGCGACCAACCTCGCGAGGATCGCTGGCAAGACCCGCCTCGCAAGGGAGGCTGGAGGGATCAACCTCGCGAAGGAGACTGGAGGGATCAGCCTCGCGAGGGAGACTGGAGGGATCAGCCTCGCGAGGATCGCCCGCAAGGCAACGCAGGCCTCCCGCCGCTGCCGCTGCAGCCAAGGAGAAATGAGGACCGCCACCAGGACGAGGGGGCCGGGGGCTTCCAGGAGCCGTGCGCGATCACCTGCATCCTGGGCGGGGCACAAGCCCCAGCCTCTCAGCGCATCTTCAAGCAGTTCGCCCGCAAAGTGAACGCAGTCCTCCCCAGGCTCGAAGCCACGCACCCTCTCAGGTGGTCGGCGTGCGCGATCACGTTCAGCTCAGCAGATCAGCTCAAGTGTGCGGCTACAGCCGGAGTCCTCCCGATGCTTTGTTCCCCAATCATCAGCAATGTGGTGGTCACCAAGACCCTCATCGATGGCGGGGCAGGGCTCAACGTCCAGTTCGTGGAAACATTCAACAACCTCCAAGTGCCCTACAGCCAGCTTCAGCCAACCAAGCCTTTCTCCGGTATCACCGATGGCTCCATGGTCCCGATTGGGTAGGTCCGCCTCCCTGTCACCTTCAGGGCACGCGACAACTACCGCACCGAGCTCATCGACTTCGACGTCGCTCACATTCGCCTGCCGTACAACGCCATCCTTGGGTACCCAGCGTTGGCCAAGTTCATGGCCGTAACTCACCACGGCTACAACGTCCTCAAGATGCCAGGAAGCGGCGGAGTCATCACAGTGCCCTGTGAAGAGAAGGACGCGGTGTGTTCCCTGGAACGAGCCTTTCAGGCCGCGTCACTGGAAGCCCCTTATCGTGGAAGCAGGAGGCCTCCCGAGACCGCCCCTAAGAAGAAGAAGACATCGTCCGGCCTGACCACTCAGGAGGCAGGCCCCTCTGGGCCCGCGCCTGCCTAGGGGGAACCTCTTTCCATCGCATAGGAAAGCGCGCCCGGCGCCCTCCTCAGGCAGGGCTCGGGGGCTCTCCCTTGGAGGGCCACCGACCTAGCTAGGGTCATGAGGGAGGCGCTTGGGCACCACATGGAGGCGTGTTTCGAAGCACGTTTCCCTCAAGAAGGAGCAAGGCAAGGAGATCCAGACCCTCAAGAGTTCGTCAGCAAGGCCATTCAGGAGCTACAGGAGTCAAGAGTCATGAAAGGCGGCCGCCGCCTACCAGCCGTGGCTCCCCATCCAGGCGAGGATGGTGGGCTGTGCGTCTGCATCGACATACCAGGGCTCAACCGAGTCGCCTCTCTGGAGCGCCTCTGGCCCTCGCAAGTGGGGCGCTGCGGAGGCCCACCCCACAGCTACGTTCGCATGCCTTATGGCTTGCCGAGCGCGGCTGACGCATACCAGCGCCTCATGAGGGGCATCACGGAGGCACGAGAGGCTAGACGTTCCACTGCCCTGGCAGGGATGGAGATGGCCCGCGAGGAGCCGCCAGCGCCTCCGGAGCCTCCCGAGGCCCCTGGGCCTGGGGGCTCGTGAGGATCGGCTCCCGCAGCCCACCGAGCCTGCTACATCAACGCTCCTTCGTCCTCAACATCATCTGGTGACACCTTTCTAGTTTTACTTCTAGCTGGGAGCGCCCCCCCAGGGCTGCATTATTCCCAGGCCGCGTGGGTCCGTCCCTGCGGCGTGTATCCCTTTTTTATTCCATGTTGTTAGCTTACCTTGTTGGGGCGCCCCTCAGGCTGCATGATCCCCAAGCCGCTCGGGCCAGGCCCAGTGGCATGTATCCCATTTGCGTTTATTTCCGATTATGCGTTAGACCCACCATGCTTGATTATTTGATGCCGGTCCACGACACCTCTTCTTCTCCATGCCGACCACTTGCACGTTAAAGGGGGGGGTACCTGAGCATCGCGACTCAGGGCTCTTACTGGCTCTCCAGCCCTCACCCTCTGGCCTTGTCCATGGCATCGCGACCTGGCATACCAGCGACGGCTGAGACCAGCTCGAGGGCCGGGACCCGAGGACATAGAGTGCCGACATCTAACCAAATTTGCAGGAACACATCACAAGATAAGGCCCAGTGCCAGGCGCAACCCGCCTAGAGGTAGGGCCCCGTGAGTCCCGTGCTGGCTCACAGGTTCCCAGATACACCTCGCCAGGCCCTACCGTGCTAGCCACGTGTCAGGGCGGGGCTGTACATGCCCCGGGGGCTCCTCTCGGAGGGGGGCTCCCTCCCACGTACCAGTGGAAGCACCATGCTCCGCGCTGGCTGACGACACTGCCGAGGAGCGGCTATGCCCGTACACATACGGTAGCGCTATGCTCCGCGCTGGTGATAAACAATTGAGGGTGGCCCCCGGGCCGCATCAACCTCAGGGAGCCCAGAGCTCAGTGTCTAGCCTCATCGTAACGCCTTCCCTCGGGAGTGCCGCGCGAGGGGGCTGGGCACGGGATCTGCGCCTCGGTCACACCCAGACGCACGCCGCCCAGCCAGGTCCCCCCGGGCCTAGTTCGTCGCGTGTCTCTCCCCGAGCGGAGCCAAGGTACGAAGGCCGTTTGAGCGTCAAGGGGGACTCCTGAGCATCGCGACTCAGGAGCCTAACTGGTCACGTAGCCCCTCACTCCGTGGCCCCGTCCTGGTTTCCGGTCGGGACCAACGCTGGGTGAGGCACGCGCGCGGCCGGGCTCTGCAGACGTAGAATGGTAGATCCACCCACATCACACCTCCCCACTTGTTGTTCATGCGCCAAGGGGGACTCCTGAGCATCGCGACTCAGGAGCCTAACTTGTCACGTGGACCCTCACTCCTTGGCCCTGTCCTGGTTTCCGGTCGGGACCAACGCTGGGTGAGGCATGCGTGGGGCCGGGCTTTGCCGGCATAGAACATAAGCAAGTAGGAAGGAAAGGCGCAAATTTCAAGGAATTCAAAAGCAAATATTACAGTCCACACTGTTCTCTCAATGCCAAACGCAAGTTTAAACGCCTCCCCGAGGCATGATACATGTGCAGGAATTAAAGGCAGGACAGGAGCCGCGACAGAGTCACTTGTCGGCGGTGGAGCAGCGCGGATCGGGTACGCCTCACGGAGCGGTGGAGTCGGCAGTGCCTTGCTTCGGCTTGGTGCTGAAGGCCCGGAACTTCCCCAGCAGGGCCTTTGCACGACCCTTCACGGCCTCGGCAGCGGCAGTGGCACGCTCGCCGCTCACTGGCTCCAGCAGGCTGTCGAGGTCGACACCGGGATCACGAAGGTAGATGTGGGTGAGGACCCGCGTCAGTGCTGCAGAAGATAGGACACGCGCCTCGGCCTCGGCCGTGAGGCCAAGGCCAAGGGCGACATCTTCAAGAGCGTGAACCAGGAAGGGAAGCAGCTTGGCACGGCCGTCCTCAGCGCCAGCAAGTGGGCTCTCCAGGCCGCTGTCGTAAAGCGTCCTCAGTGAGGAGCAAGCCCTCTCCTCCATCTCCGTGAAGGCCACGCGGTCCTCGGCAAGAACCAGGGCCTCATCGTCCATCTTGGCCTTCCTCGCCCCCAACTCCTGCTCCAGCGCGCCTAGGCGGTCGCGACGTTTCTTGAGCTTGACCTCCCTCTCCTTGAGAGCCGCCTCGCGAGCCTTCACGCCTTCTTCCTACAAATCTTGCGAAGGCGGACCTCGTTCGCGAGCTGGTCCCGCAAATCTTGCAGCTCGCCCTCCAGCGCCTTGCAACGCCCACGGACGTCGACCACCTCCCCCAGGGCTGCATCATAGGCAGCCTTCGCCTCAAGGACAGCCTGCTTCTCCTCGTCGCATACCATCGAGGCCTGGACCAGCGCCGCCCGAATCGAAGCGTCGGAGCGAACCCATCCTGAAGCCAGCTCCAAGCGCCCGACCACCAAGCGGGGGTCGGCGCCAAGAAGATCCTGCCGCAGTCGGTCCAGCCCAGCAACAGCATGATCCAGAACAGCAGAAGGAGTCGGAGAGACAACAGCCGGTGGAGTAGGAGGAGAATGCGGCAGCGCGGCCGCAGCATCCTGAGGCGGAGTCTACCGCGCCCCGACAGCTGTGGTGGCGGCGGCAGGCGAGAGCACCTCGGGATCCACCTGGGCCGTGGGGGCTGAGCTCGCCCCAGCCGGCTCAGCCAAGCCTCGCGAGGACGACCGGGCAGGAGAAGCCTGTGCGTCGCGGTCACCCTCCTTCGCAGGCAGAGGCGCTGCCACGGGTGGAACCTCGGGAGCCCCCTTCGGCTTCTTTGCTGCGGGCGCCAGCCTATCCAAGAGATGCGGACGTCAAGCCTCAGAAGCAGAGCAAGAGATAAAGACAGGAATCGAATGCTTACGGGTCGTCGCCAGCAAGCTCAAGCGGCCTCCGGCCAAATTTGAAGCCTGAAAGCCGGCTGGAAGGGTCAATCTCGGGAAGCTTGGAGGCAGAAGGTGCATCTGCGGTCTGCCCTGGGGCCGGGGCAGACCCTTGGGAGATCAGCCCGGTCCCGTCCTTCTTCAGGATCGGGGGTGAGCTCCCGCCGTCCTGCTCGTCGTCGTCTTCATCGTCATCCTCGTCGTCATCGCTCGGAGAGAGGCGGAGAACGCGGGACTTGCGCCGGGGGAGGGGAGCCCTCGACTCTCCATCAGTCGCCTCGGAGTCAGGCCCTTTTCCCCACTCCCCTCCTTCCTCCTCTTCGCTGGAGTTGTCGAAGGGCACGTCCACCGGTTCCTCGGGAGTTTCCATGGGCACGGGCCCATCCCCGTTGAAGACGGGCATGGACTCCACTACCTGCTCCCAGTCGTCGCGGAGGAACAAGGGCGTAGGAGCGCCCGCCGACCTCGCCACATCGCCCCGACCAGAGATTGGAGGACAGCAGCCAGATCTCCGTCGGCTAAGGCCGCGGGGCTCGGACGGGGCCTCCACATCGGAAGTGAGTACTGCCGAAGCGGAGCCAGCTGGTGCTCCAGGAATTCCCTCAGCAGCGACGCGCCGGTCAGCTTCGCCGCCGCCATATTGCCCGGCCTCAGATCCGCGTCCATCTTCTCCAACATCAGCTTCGCGCGGGGGTCCGTGAGCTCCGCTCGACCCCAATTGCTGGAGCTCGTGGGCTACTCCGTGGGCAAGATCAGCCGAGGGTGGATGCGCCCAGCATCCACCAAGACCCACTTGCTCCTGAAGCCCTCAATCCTTTTCCCGGGGTTCGAAATGGCAATGGCGCCACCGTACGCGACGAAGCTCACGCACGCGGAAGTAGTACCATGAGAGGTCCGGAGGTAGAAGTAGTGGCGCAGCAAGGCCACTGAGGGCTGCACCCCTATGTGAGCCTCGCAGTAATAGGCGAAGATTGCCAGGAGAAGGACGGAGTTGGGGTGGAGATGCAGGGCTTGCAGCTTATAGTGGCGGAGGACAGAGAAGAAGAACTCGGAGAAGGGAGGCACCAGGCCAGCAGCAATGGCACTTACGAAAAGCGGATAGAAGGTGCTCCCTTGACCTTCAGCAATGGCGGAGCCGGCTTTAAACACCTTCGCCCCGTTGACGCCCCGCGCCGTCGCCATCCGGCGCAACCGGGCAAGGCTCGCCTCCGACACGTTCGGCGGGTCCAGGGCGGACGAGTACCAAGCTACGACCGGGGGCTGACGAGGCGCCATGGCTTCCTAGGTCACATGGTCGGAGCGGATCTGGAAATTTTGGAGGAAGGAAGGAGAGGCGCAAGAAAGGGGATCTGAGCAGCAACCGAGGAAAGTAAGGAGCAAGGCCTAGGTGGATGCCGCTCCTCAATCAACTCGCGCGGTTGCTAAGGCGCCCACGTCAAATCAACCGCCACGTGGCGCCCAAGGCCGCAGGCTGTTAGGGCCCGCGGTGCTTCGCTCTTGCCCTTCCGCCTCCCTGCACGGCCAAGTCCGGGCGCGCCTTGGGCCCGGGGGCTACTGTCGGCGTTCTGGGAACGGGGGTCCCCAGACTTGCCTGCCTGCGGCCTGCAGCGTGGCTCAAAGGGGGGCCCAGCGCGGCCCATCTTCACCAACACAAACCCAAGACCCTCGCGAGGGGCCAAGCCTCGCGGGGCGGGCGACGCGGAGCTTCCTCAGGCACGGCCTCGTCAGGCTGGCTCACGAGGAGGCGGAGAGATCAAGGCAGGGTACCTCACGAGGTGCCCGTGATGCAAGCCATGACGACTGAGGGCGCCAGGCGGGTGCCAGCCCGCGCAGTGTCCTCCTTTCCTCTTTGGTGCAAAGGGGGCAAGCGCAGCCGCGGTGTACCGAGGCATCAGGGAAAGGTTGCCATTTCGGTGCAACGATACCAAGACCAGGAGGACTACGAGATGGAGGTCACCATGGAGCCCAAGACGGCGTTATCACCAGAGCTTTGCGCAGGCGAAGACTACTTTTGTCAGGATAGCTGATACTAGCTGTCCCCCTTCAAATTAGCCCGCCATTGTTGGCTCCCTTCCCGCTCGATATTTGGGAAGAGGACCAGGGCCTCTATAAATAGGATCAGCCACCCGCAAGAGACACACGGACAGAGAGCTGAGGGGTTCGGAGAAGGAGGCTCTTGAGAGAGGGGTTTAGATCAGATAGAGAGAGAGAAAAGGGAGACTGAGCTCCTCCCAGCAGTTCATCGCCCCAGCCAAGAACAGACCCTCGCGAGGCTGTTCTTCCTTGTATTGTTCATCATCATCATCCCAAGAGGCAATCCACCACACCACACACTGGAGTAGGGTATTACACCACAACGGTGGCCCGAACCAGTATAAACCCTGTGTCTCTTGTGTTGTTCTTTCCTGAGTTTAGATCCTAGCAAGGCGGAGGGGTGTAGGTAGGTAGGAGACGAAAGCTCCGTGCGCACCCCAGTGTTCGAACCTCAAGGGTCTACCGGAACCCGAAATCCGACAGTTTGGGTATGAGTGAAATCCATGACAGATGTGAGATTGTTATTTAATGGTTCAACTTAAGGTGGCAACTTGAATACACATCTGGGTGGATTGCTAGGGGCACCCTGGGTATATACCAGTGGACTTGCCCGGACACCTGGGGATATACCAGTGTTGTCCTAGGAGATCCCGGGGATATACCGTGTGATCATCCTACGGTCCGCCACCCAGGCTCAAAGGGATCATAAGATTATTCATGCTAGAAACTTCCGTGTGTAGCCACAAGCTATTATGGGCTCTAGCATAGTTGACTAAGTCATGCGAACTCTTACAGTGGTAGACTAGCAGATGTAGGGGATGTAGGTGGTACGGTCTACCCATCGTAAGGTGCTAGCGCTTCTGAAAGACTATGTCTCGGTCATCCGTCTTCTTAAACACCATGTAGTGCGAGAAACAAAACGGAGGCGATCGAATCTTGTGGGGAAAAGTGCGCAAACCTCTGCAGAGTGTATACACTAATCATGGTTAGCCGTGTCCCCGGTTATGGACATCTTGAGTATCTAGTTCTTGGATTATCCTATTGATCTCATCACGTTACTTTAAATGAATATTGTTGGGTTTTAATGATGTAGTTAATTGGGATTGAGAATGCTGTCAACCATTCTCAATGTTTAACAACCACCATGATAGTTAACTAAAATTTATTCCTTTGCAGTAGGGAAAAATTGGCTTTTCGCAAAAACCTTATAACCATAGAGCTTTTCTACCAGCCAAATATGCATGTAGTGATAGCCTTTATTCATCATTCTCTATGGTGTGAATTTGCCAGTACATTCAATGTACTGACCCTCTGTGGCTGCAACGTCTCATGTTGCAGGATTATCTTACGACGAGTAAGTGATACGTTAGGGTTACGATTTCTATACTCAACTTTGCCGCTGGTGTTGATGGGAATCCACAACCTTGTTACTTCCGCTATTTGGATTGAGGTAATAGTATTTTACGTTATTTTATACATGTGATTTACCTCTGTTATAAATCCTCGAGTACTGTGTGTGTCAGTATACCGATCCAGGGATGACACTTAAGCACAGAGACTTGACCGTCTGAGGTCGGGTCGCTACAATTGATATGTAAATATATGTCTTACCCCTTCATCATTTACTTCCTAAGTATGCATGCCATACTAAATTTTTTATGATTACTCGCGTTGTTCAAATTATGTTTGTATTATTTTCTGTAAACATAAATTTAATACTTGTCATAGTGTTAGCGTAGTTATAGGTACATTTTCTAACGCCATGCATAATGCACATATTTATTTTAGTGTTTTAGTTTATTTATGTACTATACATATCTAGTAAAACTTCCCCGGTAAGAGACGTGCACTTTGTAGTACCATTGGTAGATTATATTTTCACGTTACATGTTTGCTTTCGCAGTGACCACTTTCCAGAAAGAAATACTATCTACTTTCCTTGGAGAAAAATAACATTATCCACACTACTACATGTACAAAACGTCATCTGTTTTTGGGTCCACCAGTCTGATTCTTCACTTTCCACATTGTGTAGTCTTCTCGACTTCTCAGTTCTTCTGACATGTTTTTTTAGCCAGAGACCATATAACAATTGTTCGATGGTAACTTTCATAAAAAGCAATTAAAAGTGTATGTACAAAAGGGATCAAAAAGAAAAGGAGATGGCCAAGCCCATCTAACCAATGCCTGCTCTTGGAAACATGTCTAACTCAAGGATCTTTCAGACTACAAACATGTGGCAATCCAGTCTTGAAAAACTTCAAGGAGCTAGTGCTTAGTTCTATGATGTACAGTAGCAACTATAAATCTTTCTTGTGTAGCAGCTTCCGTGATGTGGTGACTGGATTAATATTCTTAAAGGTCTTGTTGTTCCTTTGCATCCAAATATGCCAGCAACTCATAATGACAATGTTCATGGCCACTCCATTTGGTAATTCATTCAAAGCCAGCATGATTTCCTGAATGACAGATGTGTCCCTCTTCTTATTAGGGGTGATCGGGTCCAAGCATTGTAGAGCAAATAAACAGTCCAAAAAGAGGTGCAATGTGGTATCAATTTGCTCATTACATAGCTCACATTGGTAGGAGGGGAGGTGAAATGATTTCCTGAGAAGCAGACTTCTTGTGTTGAGCCTATCTTGGATCAGAAACCAACCAAAAATTTGGTATCTCTGAATCACTACTGATTTCAAAATCTTCTTAAATATGGGGTGTGCCATATCTCCTTGAATTAGAACTCTGCAATGTTTGGCAGCAGAAAAGGTTGCAGAATTTCAATAGTAGCTCCATATATCCTATCTAGCTAGGTGTGAGATTTATGTGAGCTAATGTTAATCGAACTTGTTGGAACTGGCCAAAAGCTTGGGTAGAGAGTGGCATGTGAAAGATCTTTTGGAGATTATCAGTCTCAAAAACTTGCTGAATTGATGACAAACTGTTAAGGGAAAAAGAGAAAAGGTTAGGGTATTGTAGTTTAAGAGGTGTTGTATTCCACTTATCATGCGAGAATAGATTTTTCTTTATGACACATCATATGTTCTAGAGTGGCAGTTGCCTATGTCATAACTTGAGGAATATAAGTTTGTGTGATAATTAAATGATTGGATGTTGCCTGATAGTAAATCAGTACACATAAATTTTTAATAAGTCATAATTTAATGATTCATGTCTAGAACTAAAATTGTGTTCTGCTCATGTGCATGAGCAGTTAGTGCACATAGCCAGACTTCAGGTCGCAAGCTAGTCCATGGCCAATATGCAAGATGTACAACAACAAAAATAAAGTGCAGTGTTGTATCTACGAAACTACTACGCAGGCGACAGTTGCCAAGTGAACTTTGCATGATGGAGGATTGGACGGTGTTGTCCAGGTTTGCAGTACACACATATGGCTTGATGTGCTGCATCATCTGAAAATTGTTCGGAAGTTGCCGTGTGTATAGCATCGTTCTTGTATCTATTAACACAAAGAATCGATCATGTGAAAAGTGTAATCTTTGTTTTTTTATTGTTTGATTCCAAGTTGCCGAAAGCATGACCATTGAATCTGATTAATAAATCTTTATTTTCCTTTACTACAACAACTTCCTGTAGTGTTTATTATATAGCAGAAATACAACAGCGCAACAATCGTTCCAGTACTCCTTTAATTTGTCTGCATTACTATCTCCTATCACTCTGTGATTACAATTTGTGCGCGTAGTTTGTCATGGAAGATAAATCCGTAAGAAAAGGACATATTTTGGTGGACATGATGTTGATATTTCACCATGTTACCTGGTATTATATCTTATAGAAATAGAATGGAATTCCGGAAACACTGTAAGCTAAATTTGTAAGCATCATTCTTCCGGACAAATGTACTCTGCAGGAAAAACAAAGACTAAAATGGGAAACGTATATGAGAACTGATCCTTATTATAGTTGAATGGCATGCTTCATAAATAATAATCCCTGATAAAATCAAATAGCAATATGTAAGCAATAATATCTATATGTTAGAATTCACCTTTAAGAAATTAATATCTCATATTCAGTTCTTGCATGCTAAGCCAAGCAACAACATTGGCTAGGTGGAAATAGCTGGTCACTTGAAGGTGTAAATCGTCAAATAAGGGGTGCCTTAATGTATTCCATGCCTAGAGAAGGATCTAGTTCCTAAGGACCATTAAACATCATGACAACCATGATTACGTTAACTATGATAGCCGGGGGCCCCCCTTATAAAAATAGGAGTCTGTAACAGACCTTATGGACAAATTTATTCACCCTTAATTTGTAAAGCATGTACATCCCCTTTTTGAATAAAATATTCAGAATCAGCGAAAAATGTCTGAAAACAAAACATAATGCAATTGATGGTGCATGAAAGTTGTCCTGGTAGGATCCTATCCAGCAAAATATAGATATCAAGCATTGTAATTTAAAGACTATCTTTTTATGGAGAATTACAGGGATCTTTACTGGACAAATTTTCTTATACTGCAGGTGTGTTTACTCTTTCAACATCCTGGATTCATAAAAATAACCTTGGCAAACTACATATACTTTTGTAAAGTGCAAGGAAAAAATCATGAGTATCGCGCACTACAAATCTCGTATGCCAAACAATTTTACTTATCTGAAGAAAATGTTTTGATTACTGCATATTGGCAAGTGCAACTTACCAGTACCAGTGTAACGCCCCGAGACCGTTGCGCCAGGTGTCTTCCATTTATTCACTGTCTTTGCCATGTCATTTGCTTGCGTGTTGCATTTTGCCATGTCATCATGTGCATTGCATCATTATGTTTTCAAAACTTGCATCCGTCCAAGTCTCCCTATCCTCTCCATTGTCCGTTCTGAGCCCAACCACACTCGCATGCGCTCGCGGCATGTCCGAAATAGTATTTTACAAGTGGCCGGAAAATGTTCTCGAAATGGGTTGAAAGTTGGCATGTGGTGTTGTTATAATGTAGATAGGACGCCTGCCAAGTTTCATCGCATTCGGAGTCCGCTTAACGCCCCAACGGATAACTATAGCGGTATATAGTCGGTCAAATCGTCGGACGTTTTTGGTCTCCGGAAATGGTTGTCGGGTTGCATTCCTCCTCTCTCTTCTCAGTCCAACCACACACTTGACCTCGTTCCCCTAACCCCTCTTTGCACATTGCATCGACCCCTCGCCCGTGTCCGAAACTTCCCCGAACCCGAACCGTACTATCGTTACCGTTGGGTCCGGATCATCCCCAAACATCTATAAAACATCACTGTTTTCATGTTGGACTCTTCTAGCCTATTTTTCTCGAACCATCCAATTTCGATCAGAGGGTCTTAAACCTGCCCTGTCTAACCCACCTACCTATTTAAGCAGTGCAATCGGCATATGAATCCCTAATTTCTAGGGATCCTCCTCCCCGCCGCTACTCTCTACCATCTCCATCGGGATCCCCTCCCGATCCAAACCCCCAACCACAGCCGCTTCCTCCAGCGAGCCCACCTACATCCATCATTTTCCCCAACGGCCCAACCAGCGCCCCGCCTGTTCGATCCGGAGGAGAGGAGCTCCTCCATGCCCCACCTCACCTCAATCTAGCAGCACGACAGCTCCCCAGCGACCGCAAACCTCCTCCTCGCTCGATCCCGAGTGGAAGAGGACCCCGACGGCTCGTCCCCGCGCAACCGCGAGGCACCGGACCTGCAACAACCTCGCCGGAGTTCCCAACCAGGCCGAACCTTCTGCAGATCATCGTCATCGGAGCATCCCTCCACTCAGGCCGCTTCCCCGCTGCACTTCTCCCTCTCCCTTCTTCTCTCGTGCCCTGCCTTTTCTCTGCCTCACTGTTGGTGTCAAAACCGGCGGATCTCGGGTAGGGGGTCCCGAACTGTGTGTCTAAGGTGGATGGTAACAGGAGGCGGGGTACACAATGTTTACCCAGGTTCGGGCCCTCTCGATGGAGGTAATACCCTACGTCCTGCTTGATTGATCTTGATGATATGAGTATTACAAGAGTTGATCTACCACGAGATCATAGAGGCTAAACACTAGAAGCTAGCCTATGAGTATGATTGTTGTTGTCCTATGGACTAAACCCTCCGGTTTATATAGACACTGGAGGGGGCTAGGGTTACACAGAGTCGGTTACAAGGGAGGAGATCTACATATCCGAATTGCCAAGCTTGCCTTCCATGCAAAGGAGAGTCCCACCCAGACACGGGATGAAGTCTTCAATCTTGTATCTTCATAGTCCAACAGTCCGGCCAAAGTATATAGTCCGGTTGTCTGAGGACCCCCTAATCCAGGACTCCCTCAGTAGCCCCCCGAACCAGGCTTCAATGACGATGCGTCCGACGCGTAGATTGTCTTCGGCATTGCAAGGCGGGTTCTTCTCCTAATTGCAAATACCTGTCGAGTAGTGTTCGGCTTCCCATAAATGTTGCACTCCTCGGCTTCTGCGCTTTAATAATGACTATCTTCCACGTGTCAAGCGAATGTGAGAAGTCGGGGCATTTTTACATTTGCCACCCTAACCCTGTGAGTAAATCGCCTATTTAAAGAGTCGGGGATCCTCAGATCAGATCACACCATCCTCCCACAGCGAGTATCCATCGGAGCGCGCCCGGAAAAGCCCATCCTATCATGGCCGGCCATCGCAGCTCCTCCTCTCGCTCCCGTAGCACTAAGCCAGGCAATTGGGAGAAGTGTTTCATCCCTCACAGCCAATTAGTAGAGTTACAGACCCAGGGGTTTCTTCCTCCTGCGTATATGGTCCCCGTCCGAGCCAGACTAGCCACTTATAACAGCGGGGAGCAAGCGGAGAGCTTCCCCAACCCGTCCATGGGGGAGCGGGTATGCCTTGTCCCTTACGTACTGAGGGGATTCGGATTTCCAATCCACCCGTTCCTCCGTGGGCTCCTGGAGTTCTACGGCCTCCAGCTGCATAACTTACTCCCGCCTCCATATTGCACATCGCCGGCTATGTCACATTTTGCGAGCTGTTTTTGGGCTGCGAAGCTCATTTCGAGCTATGGAAAAGGCTATTCTGCCTCGTACCCCGTACACAGAAGGAGTCAATATATCAAGTGGGCGGAGCCGAAATATGGTGCATCGCCGGGACCGGATACCTGTCCGGTACCCCGAAGAAGACATCCGAAGACTGGCCTTCGGAGTGGTTTTATATAGAGGACGTCCCCGTTCTGGACCCTATTCAGATGGGCCTTCCTGAGTTCAATAATGCCCCTTCGAAGAAAGGCCGCAACTAGCATCCTCGGAGCCCCCAGGAGGAAGATAACATAGAGGTCCTTTACCTGATGGGCAGGATAGAAACGCTGGCCAAATCAGGACTGACAATAATCGAGGTTATGTCAATATGTATAATGCGGGGGGTGAAGCCACTTCAGTATTGGGGGGAACCCATGTGGCACTTCAATGGAGAAGACGATGCCACCTGCTGCATCCATAAAGGTCCGGACACCTCCCCCGCTCTAGCGAAAGTTCTGTCCGATTTATACAAAGGAGAGGAGGAGGAGTTCATCCGTATTAAGCCACGAGATGGATTCTCGATGTACAACCCCCCAAACTGGGTGAGCTGCTACCTTTTACTCCAGATCTTCCCGCATTCTTCATTATAAGTATTTACCTTGCTATTTCATAGCAGGAACTGCGAAAAGCTGTGAGGGAGGTCCATAGCCCGTCTCCACAGCCAGAGGACCCTGATCGGGCCCTTGACCCCGGACTCGAAGAAGATCCGGACATATTCATGGAACTCATCAACATGACGTTCTATCAGTTGAGCTGCGACAGTGCCTTGGTGGCTATGATAGCCGATTATTCGGGCCTGCTCCCTGCATCGCATGTAAGTAAAACCGGAGTCCCAACTTCCTAGAAAGATCCCTTTTTTGCACTTCACCCATCACACACATATGGTGTCCTACAGGGAAGACCCTCGGGATGCCACTCCGAACCCGCAGTGACTCACCAGCAAGGGGCACCGAGACCGGATAGGCTTAAAAGGAAGGCGGTCAGTACTGAGACGCCGTCACAGAGGTATGAAAAAACCCTGCTCCATGGTTTGTCATCTTTTAAAATATAATAACGTCCATGGTTCCTGGCAGAAAAAACGCTCACCGGACCATGCCCGGAGAGCCTGCCGGCCATGCCTCCACCAGCCGGACTCCAGAGCCGGACTTAGGGGTAGATGCTAACATGGGGACAACACCGGATATTCCTCCTACAGAGGATGCAGATAGGCTGTCCGCTATGAATTCCAAAGTGGAGAGTGCCATGAATCATAGGCGCCGCCGGGCCGTACTCCGCGACCCTGGTTTCTCCGAAGAGGCATTTGATGCCTTCAACTCAGGAGACGTGTACATCCGAGCTGCTCAAAATGGTCTTGCCAGAGCCACGAACCAATATGTAAAGCATATACGGGTAAGAAAATCTGATGATTATATATATCAGTAGCCCCTAAGACTTGAAACAATTGACACAACTGATTTAAGGATCATTATTTGTGTAGGCTCTTACGGAGAAGAATACCCAGTTGTCTCAAGAGCTGGAGGAGTGCAAAGCCCAGCTGCGGGCCACAGTTGCCGCAATGAAGCAGTCCGCGAAGGCCCCATCTGGTAACACTTGCTTCTATCGAAAAGAAGGATATGTACCAGTTAGTATTCTGCATGTATGCAAATCTAACAGTAGATTCTGCAGATGACACCAGAGTGAATCCGGAGGTCATGCGAGGGGATGAGCAACATGCTCAACGACAGCTAGAGGCTGGCGAGCGCGTGCTGACGCGGGTTAGGCAGGAGAAAAATGATCTCCAAGATGCCAATACCCAGCTGGGCGTTGAACTGAAAGACGTTCGGGCCCAGCTAGCTGACTCCGTAAAGGAGAATAAGAGGCTTCGACGCGACATTTTTAGTAAATGCTTGAACTAACTTTTTATAGAGTTCGGCGAAGAAATCGACTAACAGAGTTATGTCCGTATGTATGCTGACGGGTCATCCTGGAGAGGAGATGCCCAGATCTACAGGCGATCTTCTGCCAGAGCTCTCACAGCTGCACGAACAAGTTCGGCAGGTGATGTAGGGCATTGCCCAAGCCTTGTGGCCATCCGCCTCCCTGCCAGGAGGCATGGGGGAGCTTGTAGAGATGCTCAAGGGAGCGCGGCGGTGCTTCCGATTATGGAAGATATTAGCCTGCCGGCAAGGTGCAAGGGAATCCTGGGCCATGGTGAAGACGCGATGTACCAAGGCTGACCCGAACCACATGGCCAAGGTCGGACCTATGGGGTCTGATGGGAAAGAGATCCCCGTTAGTTTAGTGTATGACCAAGTGAAACTAGCCGCAAAGTATTCCCAACAGGATTGTAGGCTAGACAGCCTGTTGGATGGTATAGAAGAATAATTTAGTCAGTCTAAGTGACCATGTACTTCAAGTGACATATATTGTCCCTAGCCAGATTGTAAATCATTTAATTTGTCATGGCAGACCTTTTCGCTTCAACCTTCGGACCCGATAGTCCGGAGTGTATCCGAATACCCGCTCAGTTATGTAAAAACCGGGGTACACGTGGAAACCAGGCGTAGGGGTCATTAGTGCTTGAACAGACAAGTACCCAACTAGCTATGTTATATTACATGGATAGTAAGAAACATCTTCTGGGGAGAATAGTTCCGTTAAGGGTTCCTTTCCCTCGGTACGCATGCATTAATGTGCATGTCCGAACTGCGAGAAGAGACGCGGGATATGAACATCTTGGGGCATGTATTGCAATAATTTAAAGTCATCTTTTGTTCACCGACCGAATATTCCCTTAAGAACGCTAGCTTTCGGCTTCACCCAGTCTGAGGTACACATCCGGCTGACCCGGCAGTAACAATCGCAGAGGTGCTCCCCTTATGCCCTAGCCGAATTAAGGGAACGTAGGGCATAAACACAAGAGCCAGGCAACCCAGCTTGGCCAAAACTTAAGTCATATCGATGCATATAATGACGAAGAAAAGGTACATGTGGAAAAGTAACACATGTGCGGGGGGCATAGAGCCTGGAACATAGTTATATTAAGCTTCTGTATAAGAAGCCCCCAGGTATAATGAGCACGCCTAGCGTGTCAAGATTGTGTAGTCAAGAAACATTTTAACCTTTTAAGGCCGTGGAGAAAAAGGGAAGAAAGAAAGAAAGAAAAGACACATAACGGATATATAAAAAATTGACGGAGGTAAGGAGACGAACACAGAGTCCGGCACTAGGCGTAGAACCTTCGGAGTCTGGCTGCGTTCCATGGGTTTGGCTCGAGTCGATTGTCCGATGCATCCCGCAGATGGTACGCTCCACTAGTTAGAACTTTGTCAATAACGAAGGGACCTTCCCATTTGGGCTTGAGCTTGTCCTTTTTCTTCTCCGGTAGGCGCAGAATGAGTTTGCCAACGTTATAAGTTTTGTCCCGTACTTTTATGCTTTGATACCGCTGAGCCTGTTGCTGATAGAATGCGGAGCAGGATTTTGCCACGTCACGCTCCTCCTCCAGGGTGTCCAAACTGTCCTGCCGATCAAGCTCGGCTTCTTTCTCTTCGTACATGCGCACTCGAGGTGAGTCATGAATGATGTCGTAGGGCAGTACCGCCTCTGCGACGTACACCATAAAGAATGGTGTGTATCCGATAGTGCGATTCGGCGTGGTCCGCAGCCCCCATAGTACGGAGTCAAGATCCTCCACCCAGTGCGTATCTGATTCCTTCAAGGATCGCACTAATCTGGGTTTAATGCCGCTCATGATAAGACCATTGCTCACTCGACTTGACCGTTAGTTTGTGGGTGATAGACCGAGGCATAATCAAGCTTAATGCCCATTTTGCTGCACCAAGTTTTTACATCTTCGGCTGTAAAGTTTGAGCCGTTATCGGTGATGATGCTGTGGGGGACGCCGTAATGGTGTACAACCCCGGATAGGAAGTCTATCACTAGTCCGGACTCGGCCGTTTTGACTGGTTTGGCTTCTATCCATTTGGTGAATTTATCCACCATGACCAATAGGTATTTTTTTCTTGTGGCTTCCCCCTTTAAGGGGTCCGACCATGTCAAGCCCCCAGACCGCGAAGGGCCAAGTAATGGGGATTGTTTGGAGAGCGGTGGGTGGAATATGGCTTTGGTTTGCAAAATGCTGGCAACCGACGCAACGTTGAACGAGGTCCTGTGCGTCTGCTCGAGCCGTTGGCCAGTAAAAACCTGTACGGAAGGCCTTTCTTACAAGGGCCCGAGCTGCGGCGTGGTGGCCGCCAAGTCCAGCATGAATTTCTGCCAAAAGTTGACGTCCTTCCTCTTCGGAGATGCACCTTTGAAGTACTCCGGTAGCGCTTTTCTTATAAAGCTCTCCCTCGTGGACCTTGTAAGCTTTAGACCGCCACACAATGCAACGTGCCTCGTTTGGGTCATCGGGGAGTTCTTGCCTAGTTAGGTAAGCCAAGAAGGGTTGTGTCCACGGGGTGATGACAGCCATAATCACGTGGGCCGAAGGTGTTATTTCGGTGGCAGAGCCTCCGATTACGCCAGAGTGTTCGGTATCTGGCGTTGTGGTCAAGTTCGGACTGTTGTTGCCGGTCTCTCCTTCCCATACCACGGATGGCTTGAACAGCCTTTCCAAGAAGATGTTAGGTGGGACAGGGTCGTGCTTAGCGCCGATGCGGGCGAGGATATCCACCGCTTGATTGTTTTCCCGGACCACATGGTGGAATTCAAGCCCCTCGAACCGAGCTGACATTTTGAGGACGACATTGTGGTAAGCCGCCATTTTTGGGTCCTTGGCGTCAAAGTCTCCATTTATTTGAGATATTGTGAGGTTCGAATCCCCACGCACCTCTAGGCGTTGAATGCCCATGGAGAATTCCATCTCGAGACCATGCAACAGGGCCTCATATTCTGTTGCATAGTTGGAGTCTGTGTATAATATTTGGAGCACGTATTGGACTGTATCTTCGGTGGGGGATGTCAGGACGACGCCTGCCCCTAGACCAGCCAGCATCTTAGAGCCGTCGAAGTGCATGATCCAATTGGAGTACGCACCGTACTCTTTAGGGAGTTCGGCTTCCGTCCATTCGGCGACAAAATAAGCTAGTACATGCGACTTAATGGCTCGCCGTGGTTTGTATCTTATGTCGAACGGGAGGAGCTCGATAGCCCATTTAGCAATCCGGCCCGTGGCATCGTGGTTATTTATTATGTCGTTGAGTGGTACTTCGGAGGCCACCATAATTGAACACTCTTGAAAGTAGTGTCATAGTTTCCGGGATGCCATGAAGACCGCGTATGCTATCTTTTGATAATGTGGGTACCGTGATTTGCATGGAGTGAGGATTGTGGATACGTAGTATACCGGCTTTTGAAGCGGGAACTTATGTCCGTCCGTCTCTCATTCGACGATGAGCACTGCGCTTACAACGTGGTGAAGGAAATATGCCCTAGAGGCAATAATAAAGTTATTATTTATTTCCTTATATCATGATAAATGTTTATTATTCATGCTAGAATTGTATTAACCGGAAACATAATACATGTGTGAATACATAGACAAACAGAGTGTCACTAGTATGCCTCTACTTGACTAGCTCGTTGATCAAAGATGGTTATGTTTCCTAACCATAGACATGAGTTGTCATTTGATTAACGAGATTACATCATTAGGAGACTGATGTGATTGACTTGACCCATTCCGTTAGCTTAGCACTTGATCGTTTAGTTTGTTGCTATTGCTTTTTTCATGACTTATACATGTTCCTATGACTATGAGATTATGCAACTCCCGTTTACCGAAGGAACACTTTGTGTGCTACCAAACGTCACAACGTAACTGGGTGATTATAAAGGTGCTCTACAGGTGTCTCCGAAGGTACTTGTTGGGTTGGCGTATTTCGAGATTAGGATTTGTCACTCCGATTGTCGAAGAGGTATCTCTGGGCCCTCTCGGTAATGCACATCACTTAAGCCTTGCAAGCATTGCAACTAATGAGTTAGTTGCGGGATGATGTATTACGGAATGAGTAAAGAGACTTGCCGGTAACGAGATTGAACTAGGTATTGAGATACTGACGATCGAATCTCGGGCAAGTAACATACCGATGACCAAGGGAACAACGTATGTTGTTATGCGGTCTGACCGATAAAGATCTTTGTAGAATATTGGGAGCCAATATGAGCATCCAGGTTCCGCTACTGGTTATTGACCGGAGTCGTGTCTCGGTCATGTCTACATAGTTCTCGAATCCGTAGGGTCCGCACGCTTAACGTTACGATGACAGTTATATTATGATTTTATATGTTTTGATGTACCGAAGGTTGTTCGGAGTCCCGGATGTGATCACGGACATGACGAGGAGTCTCTAAATGGTCGAGACATGAAGATTGATATATTGGAAGCCTATGTTTGGATATCGGAAGTGTTCCGGGTAAAATCGGGATTTTACCGGAGTACCGGGAGGTTACCGGAACCCCCCGGGAATCAAATGGGCCTTAGTGGGCCTAGGTAGAAGAGAGGAGAGGAGGCAAGGGCTGGCCGCGCGCCCCTCCCCCCTAGTCCGAATAGGACAAGGAGAGGGGGGCGGCGCCCCCCCTTCCTTCCTTCTCCTCCACTCCTTCCCCCTCAAGTCCAAATCCAACTAGGAAAGGGGGCCTACTCCCAGTGGGAGTAGGACTCCTCCTGGCGCGCCCTCTCCCTTGGCCGGCCACACCCCCCTTGCTCCTTTATATACGGGGGCAGGGGGGCACCCTAGAGACACAAAAATTGATCATTGATCTCTTAGCCGTGTGCGGTGCCCCCCTCCACCATAGTCCACCTCGATAATACTGTAATGGTGCTTAGGCAAAGCCCTGCATCAGTAGAACATCAACATCGTCACCACGCCGTCGTGCTGACGAAACTCTCCCTCAACACTCGGCTGGATCGGAGTTCGAGGGACGTCATCAGGCTGAACGTGTGCTGAACTCGGAGGTGCCGTATGTTCGGTACTTGTTCGGTCGGATCGTGAAGACGTACGACTACATCAACCGCGTTGTGCTAACGCTTCCGCTTTCGGTCTACGAGGGTACGTGGACAACACTCTCCCCTCTCGTTGCTATGCATCACCATGATCTTGCGTGTGCGTAGGAATTTTTTTGAAATTACTACGTTCCCCAACAGTGGCATCCGAGCCTGGTTTTATGCGTTGATGTTATTTGCACGAGTAGAACACACGTGAGTTGTGGGCGATATAAGTCATACTGCTTACCGGCATGTCACACTTTGGTTCGGCGGTATTGTTGGATGAAGCGGCCCGGACCGACATTACGCGTACGCTTACGCGAGATTGGTTTTACCGCCGTGCTATGCACACAGGTGACTAGTGGGTGTCAGTTTCTCCAACTTTAGTTGAACCGAGTGTGGCTACGCCCGGTCCTTGCAAAGGTTAAAACAACACCAACTTGACAAACTATCGTTGTGGTTTTGATGCGTAGGTAAGAACGGTTCTTGCTAAGCCCGTAGCAGCCACGTAAAGCTTGCAACAACAAACTAGAGGACGTCTAACTTGTTTTTGCAGGGCATGTTGTGATGTGATATGGTCAAGACGTGATGAGATATAAGTTGTTGTATAATATGATCATGTTTTTTGAAGTTATCGGCAACTGGCAGAAGCCTTATGGTTGTCTCTTTATTGCATAAGATGCAAGCGCCAAATAATTACTTTACTTTATCGCTATGAGATAGCAATAGTTGCAAGAGCAATAGTTGGCGAGACGACCATGTGATGACACATTGATATAGATCAAGATGATGGAGATCATGGTGTCATGCCGGTGACGATGGAAATCATGACGACGCTTTGGAGATGGAGATCAACGGCACAAGATGATGATGGCCATATCATGTCACATATTTTGATTGCATGTGATGTTTATCTTTTATGCATCTTATCTTGCTTTGATTGACGGTAGCATTATAAGATGATCTCTCACTAAATTTCAAGATAAAAAGTGTTCTCCCTGAGTATGCACCATTGCCAAAGTTCATTGTGCCCAGACACCACGTGATGATCGGGTGTGATAAGCTCTACGTCCATCTACAACGGGTGCAAGCCAGTCTTGCACACGTAGAATACTCAGGTTAAACTTGACAAGCCTAGCATATTTAGATATGGCCTCGGAACACTGAGACCGAAAGGTCGAGCGTGAATCATATAGTAGATATGATCAACATAGTGATGTTCACCATTGAAAACTACTCCATTTCACGTGATGATCGGTTATGGTTTAGTTGATTTGGATCACGTGATCACTTAGAAGATTAGAGGGATGTCTATATAAGTGGGAGTTCTTAAGTAATATGATTAATTGAACTTAAATTTATCATGAACTTAGTCCTGGTAGTATTAGCATATCTATGTTGTAGATCAATAGCTCGCGTTTAGCTCCCCTATTTTATTTTTGATATGTTCCTAGAGAAAACTAAGTTGAAAGATGTTAGTAGCAATGATGCGGATTGGATCCGTGATTTGAGGTTTATCCTCATTGCTGCATAGAAGAATTATGTCCTTGATGCACCGCTAGGTGACAAACCTATTGCAAGAGCAGATGCAGATGTTATGAGCGTTTGGCTAGCTCAATGTGATGACTACTTGATAGTTTAGTGCACCATGCTTAAATGACTTAGAATCGGGACTTCAAAGACGTTTTGAATGTCATGGACCATATGAGATGTTCCAGGAGTTGAAGTTAATATTTCAAGCAAATACCCGAGTTGAGAGATATGAAGTCTCCAACAAGTTCTATAGCAAAAAGATGGAGGAGAATAGCTCAAGCAGTGAGCATGTGCTCAGATTGTCTGGGTACTACAATCGCTTGAATCAAGTGGGTGTTAATCTTCCAGATAAAATAGTGATTGATAGAATTCTCTAGTCACCATCACAAAGTTAGTAGAACTTCGTGATGAACTATAATATGCAAGGGATAACGGAAACGATTCCCAAACTCTTCGTGATGCTGAAATCGACGAAAGTAGAAATCAAGAAAAGCATCAAGTGTTGATGGTAAACAAAACCACTAGTTTCAAGTAAAGGGACAAAGGAAAGAAAGGGAACTTCAAGAAGAATAGCAAGCAAGTTGCTGCTCAAGTGAACAAACCCAAGTCTGAACCTAAGCCTGAAACTGAGTGCTTCTACTACAAAGGGACTGGTCACTGGAAGCGGAACTACCCCAAGTAATTGGCGGATAAGAAGGATGGAAAAGTGAACATAGGTATATTTGATATACATGCTATTGATGTGTACTTTACTAGTGTTTATAGCAACCCCTTAGTATTTGATACTAGTTTAGTTGCTAAGAATGGTAACTCAAAACGGGAGTTACAGAATGAACAGAGACTAGTTAAGGGTGAAGTGACGATGTGTATTGGAAATGGTTCCAAGATTGATATGATCATCATCGCACACTGCCTATACTTTCGTGATTAGTGTTAAACCTAAAATAAAAGTTATTTAGTGTTTGCGTTGAGCATAAATATGATTGGATCATGTTTATTGCAATACCGTTATTCATGTAAGTTAGAGAATAATTGTTGTTCTATTTACATGTATAAAACCTTCTATGGTCATACACCCAATGAAAATGGTTTGTTGGATCTCGATCGTGGTGATACACATTTTCATAACATTGAAGCCAAAAGATGCAAAGTTAATAACGATAGTGCAACTTATTTGTGGCACTGCCGTTTAGGTCATATTGGTGTAAAGCGCATGAAGAAAATCCATGATGACGGGCTTTTGGAATCACTAGATTATGAATCAGTTGATGCTTGCGAACCATGCCTCATGGGGAAGATGACTAAGACTCCGTTCTCCGGAACAATGGAGCGAGCAACAGATTTGTTGGAAATCATACATACTGATGTATGTGGTCCGATGAATATTGAGGCTCACGGTAGGTATCATTATTTTTTGATCTTCACAGATGATTTGAGCAGATATGAGTATATCTACTTGATGAAACACAAGTCTGAAACACTTGAAAAGTTCAAAGAATTTCAGAGTGAAGTGGAGAATCATCATAACAAAAATAAAAGTTTCTACGATATGATTGCATAAGTAAAACATTTGAGTTACGAATTTGGCCTTCAGTTAAAACAATGTGAAATAGTTTCACTACTCACGCCACCTGGAACACCACAGTGTAATGGTGTGTCCGAACGTCGTAACCGTACTTTATTAGATATGGTGCGATCTATGATGTCTCTTACCAATTTACCACTATCGTTTTGGGGTTATGCATTAGAGACAGCTACATTCACGTTAAATAGGGCACCATCTAAATCTGTTGAGACGAAACCATATGAATTGTGTTTTGGAAAGAAACCAAAGTTGTTGTTTCTTAAAGTTTGGGGTTGCGATGCTTATGTGAAAAAGTTTCATCTTGATAAAGCTCAAACCCAAGTCGGAGAAGTGCATCTTCATAGGATACCCAAAAGTAACTATTGGGTACACCTTCTATAACAGATCCGAAGGCAAGATATTTGTTGCTGAGAATGGATCCTTTCTAGAGAAGGAGTTTCTCTGGAAAGAAGTGAGTGGGAGGAAAGTAGAACTTGATGGGGTAACTGTACCTGCTCCCTTATTGGAAAGTAGTTCATCACAGAAATCTGTTCCTGTGACTACTACACCAATTAGTGAGGAAGCTAATGATGATGATCATGTAACTTCAGATCAAGTTACTACCGAACCTTGTAGGTAAACCAGAGTTAGATCCACACCAGAGTGGTATGGTAATCCTGTTCTGGAGGTCATGTTACTTGACCATGACGAACCTACAAACTATGAGGAAGCGATGATGAGCCCAGATTCTGTGAAATGGCTTGAGGCCATGAAATCTGAGATGAGATCCATGTATAAGAACAAAGTATGGACTTTCATTGACTTGCCCAAAGATCGGCGAGCCATCGAGATTTAATGGATCTTCAAGAGGAAGACGAACACTGATAGTAGTGTTACTATCTACAAAGCTCGAATTGTCGCAAAAATGTTTTCGACAAGTTCAAAGTGTTGACTATGATGATATTTTATCACTCGTAGAGATGCTTAAGTCTGTCCAAATCATGTTAGCAATTGCCACATTTGCTGAAATCTGGCAAATGGATATCAAAACTGCATTCCTGAATGGATTTCTGGAAGAAGAGTTGTATATGATGCAACCAGGAGATTTTAACGATCCAAAGGGTGCTAACAAAATGTGCAAGCTCCAGCGATCCATCTATGGACTGGTGCAAGCATCTTGGAGTTGGAATATACGCTTTGATGAGTTGATCAAAGCATATAGTTTTATATAGACTTGCGGTGAAGCCTGTATTTACAAGAAAGTGAGTGGGAGCACTACAGCATTTCTGATAAGTATATGTGAATGACATATTGTTGATCGGAGATAATGTAGAATTATTCTGCAAAGCATAAAGGAGTGTTTTGAAAGGATTTTTTCAAAGAAAGACCTCGGTGAAGCTGCTTACATATTGAGCATCAAGATCTATAGAGATAGATCAAGACGCTTGATAAGTTTTTCAATGAGTACATACCTTGACAAGATTTTGAAGTAGTTCAAAATGGAACAGTCAAGAAGGAGTTCTTGCCTGTGTTACAAGGTGTGAAGTTGATTAAGACTCAAAACCGGACCACGGCAGAAGATAGAGAGAGAATGAAAGTCATTCCCTATGCCTCAGCCATAGGTTCTATAAAGTATGCCATGCTGTGTACCAGACCTATTGTATACCCTGCCCTGAGTTTGGCAAGGGAGTACAATAGTCATCTAGGAGTAGAACACTGGACATTGGTCAAAATTATCCTTAGTGGAATAAGGATATGTTTCTCGATTATGGAGGTGACAAAAGGTTTGTCATAAAGGTTACGTCGATGCATGTTTTGACACTGATCCAGATGACTCAAAGTCTCAATCTAGATACATATTGAAAGTGGGAGCAATTAGCTAGAGTAGCTCCGTGTAGAGCATTGTTGACATAGAAATTTGCAAAATACATACGGATCTGAATGTGGCAGACCAGTTGACTAAATTTCCCTCACAAGCAAAACATGATCACACCTTATTACTCTTTGGGTATTAATCACATAGCGATGTGAACTAGATTATTGACTCTAGTAAACCCTTTGGGTGTTGGTCACATGACGATGTGAACTATGGGTGTTAATCACATGGTAATGTGAACTATCGATGTTAAATCACATGGCGATGTGAACTAGATTATTGACTCTAGTGCAAGTGGGAGACTGAAGGAAATATGCCCTATAGGCAATAATAAAGTTATTATTTATTTCCTTATATCATGATAAATGTTTATTATTCATGCTAGAATTGTATTAACCGGAAACATAATACATGTGTGAATACATAGACAAACAGAGTGTCACTAGTATGCCTCTACTTGACTAGCTCATTGATCAAAGATGGTTATGTTTCCTAACCATAGACATGAGTTTTCATTTGATTAACGGGATCACATCATTAGGAGAATGATGTGATTGACTTGACCCATTCTGTTAGCTTAGCACTTGATCATTTAGTTTGTTGCTATTGCTTTCTTCATGACTTATACATGTTACCATGACTATGAGATTATGCAACTTCCGTTTACCGGAGGAACACTTTGTGTGCTACCAACATCACAACGTAACTGGGTGATTATAAAGGTGATCTACAGGTGTCTTAGAAGGTACTTGTTGGGTTGGCGTATTTCGAGATTAGGATTTGTCACTCCGATTGTCGGAGAGGTATCTCTGGGCCCTCTCGGTAATGCACATCACTTAAGCCTTGCAAGCATTGCAACTAATGAGATAGTTGCGGGATGATGTATTACGGAACGAGTAAAGAGACTTGCCGGTAACGAGATTGAATTAGGTATTGAGATACTAACGATCAAATCTCGGGCAAGTAACATACCGATGACAAAGGGAACAACGTATGTTGTTATGCGGTCTGACCGATCAAGATCTTCGTAGAATATGTGGGAGACAATATGAGTGTCGGGGGTTTGGTGCTACATATGCCAACGGATGGCTTATCATGGTGGGGGCGAGTAGAACGTCGCCGGTGCCTGGAAACGGGATGAGGCGAAGACATGCACGCCGGCGAATCTTACCCAGCTTTGGGGCTCTCCAGGGAGATAATACCCCTACTGCTGCTCTGCGGGGTCTCCACATGATCACTATGGCCAAAGTGTTTACACGGTTGCTCCTTGAGCTGTTTTCTGGTGGTAGGAGAGGGCAAGGCTAGCTCTCTCCCTTCTATATGATCTGGTCTAGAGCTAATGGATTCCCACCCTTTGCATGGGTGCCCTGGGGGGTTTATATAGGCCTACCCCCCTAGGGGTACAATGGTAATCCGGCTGGGCGCGGGCCTAGCTGTCAGTGTCTCTAGCCTCCGTCTTCTCTACTGACCGCTGGGGCCCGCCGACTGGCCGGGTACGGAGCCGACAGTCCGCGTCCGCCGCGGGCGGGTCTTGCCGGCTGTTGATTACTGTAGCTGTACTTCTGATGACGTGGGCTTGATCATGAGGTCGTGGCAACAGCCCCGCCGCCTGGCGGGCGATCACTGTTGCCACTCCCCATCTCATCTTGATTAATGGCGCGTGGGCCCCGGGGGAGGGCTCGGCCGACTCCCCCGGGCCGACTCCCGACGGGTCCGACTGGTGGTTCTCCCGCCGTCTCCCGAGGTCTCACTGACTGGCGGGCCCTGCTGCCTCCAGGCCATACAGACAAGCCGTCGTGGGTGCAGGATTCGGCCCTGCGGTGCTGATGTCAGGGTCGACATGGCAACAGTGCCACGCCGCACGGAGATCTTCCTGGGTATGGCGTGCTGTGGCCATGCCTGCCCTTGGCGAGGGGCGGGGGTGGGATTTGCTGTAGCCACGCCCCTGCCTCGTCCCCTTTGATGAGGTCATGGGGTTTGTTGGAGTCGCAGGCCGACTCCCCTAAGCCGGCTTCTCTAGAAGTCATCCCTGGGACTCGACCGTGAGCGGGCAGTCGGCCGCCTTGCCGTCGACTCCTCAGGAGGCGGCTCTTTGTCGTGGGGTCTTGAGGGGCGCAGCCTGCCCCGATGTCTTGAAAGGTCATGGGACTCGGGTTGGCCTACCCGTGGCCCATTACTCCGACAGTAGTCCCCGAAGCTGGCGAGGCGCCATGGACGATCGGCCGAGAAGCGTCAGCAGTTTCTCTTTCCGGGTGCTCAACACATGGTCTTTGATTGACTTCTGTCGGGCCGACTAGAAGGAGTCGGACTTGCTCAACTCGGACTCACTCAATTCCGATTCGCTCAGTATTTCGAACTTCGCAGCGGGATTTAAGTGGCGTGCTAGCTAAGCCTCCAGGCCGCCGCCCATTCTTGGCCTGTCACGCGAGGGCACGTGGCTAGGCCGTCCTGCCAGCCTACGCGCGCGACGGGACAGGACCATAGGCGGGGCCCTCCACTACCGCGCCTCGGCGCCCAAGCGGATCCGCTGCGGCCCTGGTGGACGGTTGGGATTCCTGCGGAGTTACTGCACACAGTAACTTTATCGTGGATCGTGGGGGTCGTGGGGTTGTGGGCGCAGTAAATCCCCACGTCCGCCCCTCGGCTTCGCAGCCCATGAGGCTATAAGTAGGGGGAAGAGGGGGGGGCACGCGCGCCCCTCCTTCCCACTACTCCTCGTTCTCTTCCTCCTTGCTGCTCCTCGCTCTCCTCCTTCCTCTTCTCTTCTTCGCTCCGCCGCACGCCCAAGCTCCGGCGAATGCTGCGGCGACAGCTCGCGATGAGTTCTTCCTCCGCCGCCGCGCCTCCCCCAGTGCGCTCCGGCACCTGGGACGGCTCGGAAGTTCATGAAGACCACATTGAGTTCCTCCGCCGGACCCGTCGGCTTCCCGTGAGGATCGCGTGCAGGTGCGTCTTGCGCCGAAGGGGGAGATTTCCCCCGCATCGCAGGAGGGCGAGCGGGTCATCTTCCGCTCGCATTGCCTGCGCGGGTTGGGGCTGCCGGCGAGCAGTTTCTTCCGGTCCTTCCTGGAGTTCCACGGCCTCCAGCCGCACCACCTCACCCCAACGCAGTGGTGCTGCTGTCCGCCTTCGTGGCCATGTACGAAGGCTTCCTCAGAGTCCTCCCCACCCTCGAGCTCTGGGGGGAGTTCTTCTTCTCCAAGCTCCGCACCCAAGCTGCGGGCGTGCTGTCTCAGTGCAGCGCTTTCATCGTCATGCGAAGATCAGGGGCCGACAATCCCTTCCCCTCCATCTCGCTGATCAAGTCGGTGAAGATGTGGCAGAGATCCTACTTCTACGTCAAGAACACCTCCGCGAGGGGAGACTGGGTCAACTTGCCGGCTTTCAAAGCCGGCCCGCCGGCTGGGCGACTGCCCAACTGGTCGTACCGGGCCAAGTCACTGACGCCTGGGGGAGCCGGCGCCATCACGCGACTCCGAGTGCTGACGCAGTCAGAGGGTCTGACTGGTCCGGATCTCCTGGCCGCCTTCGTTTCGCGCCGAGTTCTCCCACTCCAAAGCCGCCCTCATATGATATGCCAGATGAGCGGGCACCGCGACCCGAGTCGGATGTGCACCAAGGACATGCCTCATGAAGAGGTGGCCTTCATGGTGAACTATCTCTCGGATAGCAGGCTCCTGGAGGACTAGCGATTCGGCAAGGAGCCGTACTCCCGCGCCAACCCCCCGCCCATGGTGAGTCGCCTTTCTTTTCTTTCTTTGGATTGTCTTCTTCTTGCTGAGTTTTGTTTTGACCAGTCGGCTTTGGTTAGAATCCCCTCCTTCACCCACCAGCCGGCACCTCGGGGCCGGCCCGCGAGTTCCTCGCCGACTGGGCAGAGAGCAACGTCGACGACCCTGATCTGGGGGCGGCGGCTCTGGAAGATGACGCCGAGGGAGGAGGAGGAACAGTGGGCGACTTCAGGCCTTTGGCCACTTTCGTCGACTGGCCTGACGACGACGCTGAGGGAGAAGTTGCCCCTCGCCATCAGCCAGGAGCCAGCCAGCCTGGCGCGGGCTCTTCTGCCGCGCCGGGCGCTCCAGGCGGCGGGAAGAAGCATAGGGCCGTGCCGACCTTGTTCGACAGTCGGCCGAAGAAGCCCAAGGGTTCGGCTGCGGCGACCTGGCGGGACGAGGCGGCCGCGAAGGCCATCCGCTTCCGTAAGGAAGTGAAGAAGCCGCCATTGGTCTCCGCGTAAGTATTCTGTCTTCAAAGTTTTATTCTTTCTTCATGATTTCTCTGAGTCTCTGCTTGCCCCTCTTGCTTCAGGGCTCCCCTCTCTCTTGAGAGGGTCACCGCCGCCTCCGTCATGGGGTCAGCAGAGACATCCGCCACCACTCGGCGGATTGACCCCGCTGCTGACCTCCGGGAGGCGACGGAGCGGAATGCGCAGGAGAAGCGCAATGAAGAAGAGGCCCTCCGCCTGGAGAAGGCGGAGGCCGACAGGGCGGAGGCCTCCGCTAAGAAAATACTAGCGGAGGCCGAAGCCGCCGCTGCGGTGAAGCAGCAGGCTGAGGAAGCCGCACGCCACCAGTCGGCAGTGCTCGTCACCCCGTTGAACTCTGCACCGCCGCCTCCAGAGTTCACGGGGCAGACTGGGGAAGCCGACGGGGAGAACCCCGTCATGGAGGGGGAGGGCGGCGACCCCTGTACGCCAGATGCGAACGTTCCGCCGTCGCCTCTGCCGCCGTATGAAGGTGCACAGGGCGAGCAGCCGGCGGGCCCTCTGGTGCCGCCGACCGAAGACGAGGCCGTGGCGAGGCTACTCCTCCAAGTCGGCTCGCCAACGCGCCACCGTCTGGAGAAGGCGACCTCGGCGCCCCGTCCCCTGGAAACTGGCGCTGCCAGCTCGGCGATCCCAGACGCCGAGGCGACGAGCGCCGCGCCCATTGGGTGGGTGTGAGGAGGCGGCACAGGGCCGCTGAACCAGGCGCTTCTGGACGTCCAGGCGAAGCTTCGTGCCGAGGGCGACGCTCTCCAGAATTGCAACAAGGCGTACCTGGCGTCGCGGGAAGCCGTCCGGGTATGTTTTTCCTTTTGGCCTTTGTTTTCTTGTTCCTCTCTGTGGGGGCGCGCCAGCGCACCCACTGGGTGTAGTCCCCGAGTTTCGGGATGGCTGCTGAGCAGGCAGCCCGGAACTCAAATTGATGAACTTTGGGTGTTAACTTTTTGTCTGAAACGTTCGTCGCAGGATTACCACAACCTCCGCGTCACTGCCTTCAACCGTAACGTTGAAGAGCTGGGCAAGCGGACCGCTGATCTGTCGGAGAGCCGGAGTAAGTCCCTTTTCCGTCTTCGCGGGGGCGCGCTGGCGCACCCGCGGGCTGTAGTCCCCGAGATTCGGGCCTACTGCTGAGCAGTCGGGTCGGATCTCCCCGGCGACCTTATTTACTGATGACTTTACGCCTTCTTTCTTTCTTCTTCACAGGGGCCAACGCTGCTCTTCAACAGCAGCTGAGCGACGCCAACTCTGCTTTGCGCGCCAAAGAGGAGGAGTGCGGCAAGCTCACCATGGAGCGCGATCTGCTGGCCACTCAATTGGCAGAGCAGAAGGAGCTGCTTGTGAAGACGCAAAGGGAGGCAGAGGAGATGGAAACCGCCCTCCTGGCCGAGTTCGCGAGCGAGCGCTCCTCCTGGTCTAACAAGGAGGCGCTGCTATCCTCCGGCTTCCACGAGATTGAAGACATCATAGATGGTGAGTTTCTTTATTTTCTTTCTTTGAGCTGCCGACTTAAATCGTGCCGACTCCTGGTTTTTGACTTGCTTCTTCGTTTCTTTGTGTCTTTTGCAAACTTCTTCCCTGGGCAGTCGTAGGCCGCCATCCAAGCCATCGAGGCTGACTGTGAAGGTCGGAGGGCGGAGGGCGCAGAGATTTCCGCTGATGCCCCCCGAACTCTTGACGAGCACATCCTGAGCATTGAGGCTCGCCTCCGGCCGGCTCACCGGATGCTGCGCCGGCTTCAGCGTGTCGGTGCCCAGGCGATTGCCATCCTGTGGCTGGATATGCAGGCTCCACGCACCCCCAGCCTGACAGCCGACTGGCTGGAGGTCGTGGCTGGTCGTCTTGGGGCCTGGAAGGGCTCTTCGGCCCGAGCTGGAGTGCGTCGGGCCTTGGAGTTCGTCAAGGCATGGTATCCGGGGCTGGACCTAGACCGGCTGGCTACGCTTCGGTCGGAGGCCCAGCCGGAGCTGGCGGCCGCGAAAGACACCCTCGTCAAGCATGCTGCGGCGATCACCGAGTACACCAACACCAGCATCTTCGTCCCCGAGCGGTCTGAAGACGGCGAGGAGGTCCCGCCGGAGTGGTTTGGGATGAACCCAGACTACGGCGAGGACTCGGCGGAGGTGATTGGCTCCAGCGTCGAGGAAGAGGGCGAGGCGGAGGACGGAGGCGAGGCGGAGGCACCAGAGGACGGAGCAGACGGCCAGCCTCTGCTCGACCGTGCCTCCAGCAACGTGTCGCGTGCAACCGACCCGACTGCTGCCGGAGGCGATCAAGCCGAGACTAGCCGGCCGGCCGCCCCGACGCCTGGCGCTGGCGCCTCCTCCGACCCTCCGAGTCCGTCTGCTGCTTCCTAAGCTGCCATTGTATCTTTGTTTTGTCTGCTTCAGTAGTCTTTGAAGAACTTGTTAATTCGCACAATTCCACCCGCGGGGTGTATTTTGAACCTCTACTCGAAAATTCGGCCAAGGGCCTATGTTATGTAAATATATATATCTATCTTTTCTTGCTCATTGCTCTTTTGGCTTTTTTCCTTTGCCGCTTTCTCTTAGTTGCCTACCTTGCCAATCGGACAACCGCTCTGCGGACTGTCGCTGGATCAAGTGCTAGGTTACTTTGGGAAAGCAAGTACTTAGCCGTTTTCAAGATTTTTTGAGCAAGTTAGATAGAAGACGGCAATCCGACTATTCAAGAGTCGGTTTGCGAGAAAGGCTGGAAGCTGTCTTGAGCTATGTTTTATGCTTTGAGTCCTTAGCCATTTTTCATGTGAATGCCCATTCTACCTTACTGCTGCCCACCGTACAGTCGCTCTGCGAGCTGCGGCTGGCGGGAGACGGTTTAGGTGTTTACACACTACTTGTCCGACTGCAGGAAGCATTTCATTGTGCAAGGCGGCAAGTCCTCGGGCCGACTTGTCGAGCCCGGTGCCAAACGGCATAAAAAGGAGTAACATACTCGCAGTCATAATTTTTATCATACGGACAAAAGAGGGCAGTCCCCGAGCTCACCTCGGGGGGCCCGAAGTCTTGGTACTTTAATACAAAAGGTAGCGTGGTACATACTGCATCAACTGTAAAATCTTCGGAGGAGATTTGCATTCCATGGCCGCTCTGTCTCTTTGCCGGAGTCATCCCTCTTGCATGCTCGGGGCTTCTGAGCATCGATCAGGTAGTAGGAATCATTGCCCAGTACTTTGCTGATGATTAAAGGGCCTTCCCAAGGCGCCGACTGCTTGTGCTGGCCGGCTGTTCGCTGGATCAGCCGGAGCACAAGGTCGCCTTCTTGGAAAGATCTTGGCCTGACCTTCCTGTTGTGGTATCGGCGCAGGCTCTGCTGGTAGATGCTGGACCGGCTGAGTGCCAACAGCCGGCCCTCTTCCAGCAGATCGATGCCGTCTTGTCGTGCTTCTTTTGCCTCCTCCTCGGTGTACATGGTGACTCGTGGGGAGTCGAACTCTATGTCCGTTGGGATGACGGCTTCGACACCGTAGACGAGGAAGAAGGGCGTGAAGCCGGTTGACTTGTTTGGAGTCGTGCGCAGACTCTAGAGGACGGCTGGCAGCTCGTCGAGCCAACAGCCAGCCGAGCGCTCTAGAGGCTCGATCAACCGAGGCTTGATGCCGGACAGGATGAGGCCGTTTGCTCGCTCCACTTGGCCGTTTGACTGCGGATGGGCGACGGACGCTAGGTCCAGTCGTATGCCCTGTGTTGCGCAGAAATGGGCCAAGGCGCCTTTGGCAAAATTTGTGCCGTTGTCGGTGATGATGCTGTGTGGTATGCCGTACCGAATTGTGATATCAGAGATGAAAGTTACGACAGTCGGACCGTTCAGCTTCTTGATTGGCTTTGCTTCTATCCACTTGGTGAACTTTTCCACTGCGACAAGTAAGTGAGTTAAACCACCTCATGCTGTTTTGAATGGTCCCACCATGTCTAGACCCCAAACTACGAAAGGCCAGGCAATGGGGATGGTCTTGAGTGCAGAAGCTGGCTGGTGCGGCTTGGAGCTGAACTTCTGACACCCTTTGCATCTTTGGACCAGCTCCTTGGCCTCTTCCAAGGCAGTTGGCCAGAAGAAACCGTGTCGAAAGGCTTTGGCGACGAGTGCTCTTGAAGCCGCATGGTGGCCGCACTCGCCTTGATGGATGTCTTTGAGAATCGCTTGGCCTTGCTCTAGCTCTACGCAGCGCTGGTAGACACCAGTGACGCTGCGCCTGACCAGCTCTCTGTTGACTATGGTGTAGGCTGCCGCCCGGCGTTTTATTTGCCGAGCTAAAGTTTCATCGGTCGGCGGCTCTTTGTTCATTAGGAATTTGAGGATGGGCTGGGCCCATGAGGGTGCTGCTATTTCTTCGACTGCCAGAACTGTGACTTGGACGAGGGCGGTTGGGCTGGGAGGCGGCGGGGTGGAGTCAACAGCTGCTTGCTGGGTTGTTGAAGTCCCCAGGCCGACTGGAGCAGTCCTTGGGCCGAGTTCTGGAGTCTTCGAGTCCGCCACCGTAGTCCCCGGGCCGGATTTGGCTGTGGCAGCTTTGGGGTCTTCCGCCAAAATCCTCGTTCCGACTGCCGGAGCTCTGGAGTCGGATCCGACGTCTTCGGGAGGAGCTGGCACAAAAATGGAGTCTGATTCTGGTGAAGGCTTGACAGACGGCTTGAGGAGGTGTTGAAGGGCGACACCAGATGTATTGCTTGGCGGGTAGAGCCGATTCGTGCCAATGCATCTGCTTGGTCGTTGTCATTCCTTGGCACATGGAGGAACTTGCACCCTTCGAAATACCCGCTGAGTTGCTGCACGAGGAAACGGTAGCTCGCCAGTTTGCATCTTTCGCGTCCTAGTCGCCAGATGATTGCTGGACCACTAAGTCCGAGTCGCCATAACACAAGATCGGCGGATGCCAAGCTCTTTGGCAAGCCGGAGCCCGTGAATAAGCGCCTTGTACTCGGCGACATTATTGGAGGCGGCAAAGTGGATTTGCAGCGCATACTTGAGCTTGTCGCCTTTGGGAGAGGTGAGGACGAGGCCGGCTCCCAAGCCAGTGCACATCTTGGAGCCATCGAAATGCATCCGCCAATGAGTGGAATCAGGTGCTGGAGGTAGGTAGTGGGTCTCGGCCCAGTCGACGAGGAAGTCGGGCAGTGCTCGTGACTTGATGGCGGTGCGGGGCTGGTAGTGGATGGTGTAAGGAGCCAGCTCTATGGCCCACTTGGCCACTCGACCAGAAGCATCTCGGCTACCGATGATCTCGGCAAGTGGGGCCGTGCAGACCACCATGATTGGATGCTCTTGAAAGTAAGGCTTCAATTTCTTGGCAGCAAAGTGTACGCCATAGCACATCTTCTGGTAGTGGGGGTAGTTCTGCTTGGAGGTCGACAGTACCTCGCTCAGGTAATATACCGGTCTCTGGACAGGCAGCACCTTGCCTTCCTCCTTGCGCTCCACTACAATGACCATGCTGACTACTCGGCTGGTGGTGGCGATGCACAGGAGCATAGGTTCCTTGGGAGTCGGAGCCGCCAGGACAGGTGCAGTAGTCAACATCTTCTTCAACTGGTGAAAAGCTTCATCCGCCTTATGGTTCCACTCGAAAAAAGTGGTCTTCTTCATGAGTTGGTACAAGGGGAGAGCTTTCTCGCCCAGCCGACTGATGAATCGGCTGATGGACGCCAAGCAGCCGATGAACTTCTGCACGTCCAGCAGCTGGCTGGGTACCTCCATTCTCTCAATGGCCTTGATCTTTACTGGGTTGCATTCTACGTCGCGTTCAAAGACCAGGAAGCCAAGGAGATGTCTGGCTGGTACTCCAAAGACACACTTCTTGGGGTTGAGCTTGATCTGGAACCGGCGCAGGTTCTCAAAGGTCTCCTTGAGGTCTTCCAGCAGTGTCCCACGCTTTTATGTCTTCACCACCATGTCGTCCACGTAAACGTGGGCATTCCTGCCGAGCTGCTTGAGGAGGCACTTCTGCATGCAACGCTGAAAGGTGGCGCCGGCGTTCCTTAAGCCAAACGTCATGGTGAGGTAGCAGAAGGCTCCAAATGGCGTGATGAAGGCGGTTTTCAGTCTGTCGGCCGGGTTTAGCTTGATCTGGTGATATCCTGAATATGCATCCAAAAAACTCAACAGCTCACATCCGGCTGTGGAGTCTATCACCTGATCGATTCTTGGTAAAGCAAATGGGTCCTTGGGGCAGGCCTTGTTGAGGCTCGTGTAGTCAATACACATTCGCCATTGCTTGTTCTTCTTTAGTACCAGGACCAAATTTGCTAGCCATTCTGGAAAGAATACTTCCATAATGAAGCCGACTGCTAGTAGTCGGGCTATCTCTTCTCCGACAACTCTTCTCTTCTCTTCTGATAGGCGGTGCAGGGGCTGCCTAACCGGCTTTGCATCAGATCGGACATGTAACTTGTGCTCGGCGAATTCTGTCAGTACACCTGGCATGTCTTTGGGGGACCATGCAAAGATGTCTCGATTCTCACAGAGGAAATCGACGAGCTCGCCTTCCTATTTGCTATCGAGGTTTGCACCTATGACGGCGTACCTCTCTGGGTGCTCCGGGTACAAGGGTATCTCCTTTGTCTCTTTGGCCGGCTTGAATGAACCCTCAGTCTCCGACTCTTTTGGGTTGGGCGACACCTCAGGCTGCTTGCCGGACATCGCCACAACTCGCTCAAGGAGCCTCTTCTCAGCTATGATTACCAAGGACTCGGCCAGCCGACTGCTCTCTGCTGCGCAAGCAGACGACTTCCAGTAGTCGCCATCCACAGTCAGAATTCCCTTGGAACTGGGCATCTTCATCTTGAGGTAGGCGTAGTGGGGGACCGCCATGAACTTGGCCAAGGCAGGTCGGCCAAGCAGCGCATGGTATGGGCTCTCAAGATCCACCACCTCAAACCAAACGGGCTCTCTACGGAAGTGATATTTGTCCCCAAAGAGGACGTCCATAAGGATCTTGCCGATTGGCGAGCAGGAAAGCCCAGGAACAATGCCGTGGAACACAGTTCGGCTGTTCTGAAGCTGTCTTTGCTTGATCCCTAACTTCTCCATGGTGTCCTTGTACAGGATATTGATGCTGCTGCCCCCATCTATCAGAACTCGCGGGAAACGCGCAGCTCGTTTGTACGTAGCAAAGGTGGCGTCCAGACCAAGGCGTAGGAGCCCGGACTCGGCATCACCTCTGGGTGGTCAGCCCTGCTCCAGCTGATGGGCTTCTCAGACCAGTGCATGAACTCTGGCGTCTCTGACGCTACCGCGTTCACCTCTTATCGCTGCAGCCGCCTGCTGTGTCGATCATCAACCACACTGGTGAACACCACATAGGCTCCATGCTCTTCAGGGTATTCGTCTTGTACTGCGCCGACTGGCCTGGCTTGACAGCCGGCTGCTGGGGTGGAGGCGGAGGCGGCTGCCCAGCAGGCGGGGGGGGGGGGGGGGGGGGGGGGGGGGGGGGGCAGGAGGCCGTCCCCCTTGGCGATCCTGGTGAGCCAGTGGCACTTCCGGGTGGTGTGATTCGACGGCTTTGCGCCGCTGTGGAACTTGCAAGGTCCATCCAAGGTCTGCTCATAGGAGAAGGCCGGCAACCAGTTTGGCTTGCCGCCTTTCTGTCGCTTGGGCGGGGGCTGCTCTTCTGGCTGCTGGGCTTCAACGGTCGCGACATGCCGGCTGCTGGAAGCCGGCTGCGGGGCCTTGTGCTTGTTGTCGCCCTGCTATTGTCGCCGGTCGGCGTCTGCCGCCGGAGTTCTTGGAGCTTGAGGAGCCACTTTGCCAGTCGTGCTGATTTGAATTTCCGCCTTCATGGAGGAGTCGGCCGTGGCGTACTTGTCCGCTATGATCAGCAGCTCATCGAGGGTTTCTGGCTCGTCGCAAAGGAGCTTGTGCTTGAGGAGGGTGCCTTCTCTGCACCCGGCCGTGAAGTACTCGATGGCCTGCACCTCGTGCACGCCCTCGCAGGAGTTTTGGAGCTCGGCCCAACGCGTGAGGTAATCGCGAGTCGACTCGTCGGGGCCTTGCACGCACAAGGAGAGCTGGCGAGGCTTGGGAGGATGCTTGTACGTGCTGGTGAAGTTGCGGACGAACGCTTCGGTGAAGTCGACCCAGCTGTTGATGCTGCGGGGCTTTAGGCTGTTCAGCCATGTCCGGGCCGTGACCTGGAGCATGAGCGGAACGTACTTTACGGCGACACGCTTATTGCCGTTTGCTATGCTGACAGCCGTGGAGTAGTCGACTAGCCAGTCTTCCGGCTTCACGGAGCCGGTATACTTGGGCGTGTCTCTTGGGAGTGTGAACCCTCTGGGAAGGGTTCGTCCTGAATGCGGGGCCTGAAACAAGGCGGACCCAGCTCGTCTTCTTCCTCCAGCGCTAAGGATCGGTGGAGTCAGTCGATCCGGTGGCGGGTGTCGTTCTCTCCAACTCCCTCTCGGCGGCCAAGGCAGTCACCGAGAGTCGGATGGTCAACAGGCGGCGGGGAGACTCGCCTCTCCTTGCTGGGAGGGGGAGGAGGACAGTCGTCCCGTCGTTCCACTGTTCTTGGGCGGCCGTCTCGGTCGCGCTCTATGGTGATGCGAGTCCGACTGTGGCTGATAGTCGGCTCCTTGTCTCTTCTTCCTCGGGCGCCGCTAGTCGGCGTCTGAGATGTCGCGCCTTGATCTCGGTGAAGGTCGTCGTTGGGCCGTTGAGGTGCCTCCGCACGGTAGCCGGCCTCGTTCTGCGCGGCGGCCGCGTCGAGAAGCCGTTGGACTCGCTCCATCATGAGGCGGCGTTCTTCGCCCTCGAAATTGTCCAACTTGTCCGCCGCTGCCTGGGCGGCTCGGATGTTCTCTGCTGGTGTAGTGTACACAGGGCGGCTTGCCCCAAACAGGTTGGCGATGGCTACGCCGCGCTGCTGGACCGTGCCAAGGCGGCTGGGCTCCGCCGGGGTCAGCGAGCCGCCGACGGCGCGATCCATCTCCCGCTGGTAGGCTTCTGACAAGCGCCTCATGCTGGCCAGCTTCTTCGCGCCTTCAACGAGCTGAAGGCGGCGCGCCTCCAACGTCTCTGCGTCAGCGTCTTCCGGAATGGGCGCAGTTAGGTCTTGCAGCGCCGTGCTGAGTGAGTCGGGCGCTCCTCCACCGGGG
The DNA here is from genome assembly GCF_003073215.2 of Triticum urartu. Lineage (NCBI taxonomy): Eukaryota > Viridiplantae > Streptophyta > Magnoliopsida > Poales > Poaceae > Triticum > Triticum urartu. Next base: position 144,753,496 of record NC_053023.1, read on the forward strand.
AACTCGTCATGACTGATGACTAGCACCTCAGTGATGGTGCTTCCGTCGCTCTCTGCGTGGGGGAGAGGTTCGTCGTAGACCACCACGTTGGTGGGGAACGTGTTGAGCGACGCGGTGTCGGAGTCGACCAGCATCGGGTCGGTGGAGCCTATGGACTCCAAGTCTACGGCAGGCTCGCCGGAAACGTGGAGTTGATCGAGGAGGCCCGCGAGGAGGCTCTCAGGGCCGTCTGTGCCTGCGTTGGATGCAGGTCCGTCGGAGAGGCGGACCTCGCCGACGAGTTCGGCCAAGGAGCTAACCGCGCAGGCGATCTCAACGCTGCTTAGCGCGTCGGCGCAAACTCCATCTGGCGTGCTTGGCTGGCTGCGCTCGCCAGGGAGGAAAAGGGTTCCCGTCCAGAACAGATCTCCAGACGGCGGTGCACCAGGCCCCATGGTGGGCGCCAAATGTTGGGGATTTGGTGCTACATATGCCAACGGATGGCTTATCATGGTGGGGGCGAGTAGAACGTCGCCGGTTCCTGGAAACGGGATGAGGTGAAGACATGCACGCCGGCGAATCTTACCCAGCTTCGGGGCTCTCCGGGGAGATAATACCCCTACTGCTGCTCTGCGGGGTTTCCGCATGATCACTATGGCCAAAGTGTTTACACGGTTGCTCCTTGAGCTGTTTTCTGGTGGTAGGAGGGCAAGGCTAGCTCTCTCCCTTCTATATGATCTGGTCTAGAGCTAATGGATTCCCACCCTTTGCATGGGTGCCCTGGGGTGTTTATATAGGCCTACCCCCCAGGGGTACAATGGTAATCCGGCTGGGCGCGAGCCCAGCCGTCAGTGTCTCTGGCCTCCATCTTCTCTGCTGACCGTTGGGGCCCGCTGACTGGCGAGCCCCGCCGACTGGCCGGGTACGGAGCCGACAGGCTGCGTCCGCCGCGGGCGGGTCTTGCCGGCTGCTGATTACTGTAGCTGTACTTCTGATGACGCGGGCTTGATCATGAGGTCGTGGCAACAGCCCCACCGCCCAGCGGGCGATCACTGTTGCCACTCCCCATCTCATCTTGATTAATGGCGCGTGGGCCCCGGGGGAGGGCTCGGCCGACTCCCCCGGGCTGACTCCCGACGGGTCCGACTGGTGGTTCTCCCGCCGTCTCCCGAGGTCTCACTGACTGGCGGGCCCTGCTGCCTCCAGGCTGTACAGACAAGCCATCGTGGGTGCAGGATTCGGCCCTGCGGTGCTGATGTCAGGACCGGCATGGCAACAGTGCCACGCCGCACGGAGATCTTTCGGGGTACAGCGTGCTATGGCCGTGCCTGCCCTTGGTGAGGGGCGGGAGTGGGCTTTGCTGTAGCCACGCCCCTGCCTCGTCCCCTTTGATGAGGTCATGGGGTTTGTTGGAGTCGCAGGCCGACTCCCCTAAGCCGGCTTCTCTAGAAGTCGTCCCTGGGACTCGGCCGTGAGCGGGCAGTCGGCCGCCTTGCCGTCGACTCCTCAGGAGGCGGCTCTTTATCCTGGGGTCTTGAGGGGCGCAGCCTGCCCCGATGTCTTGAAAGGTCATGGGACTCGGGTTGGCCTACCCGTGGCCCATTACTCCGACAATGAGCATCCAGGTTCGGCTATTGGTTATTGACTGGAGACATGTCTCGGTCATGTCTACATAGTTCTCGAACTCGTAGGGTCCACACGCTTAACGTTACGATGACAGTTATATTATGAGTTTATATGTTTTGATGTACCGAAGGTTGTTCGGAGTCCTGGATGTGATCACGGACATGACGAGGAGTCTCGAAATGGTCGAGACATGAAGATTGATATATTGGAAGCCTATGTTTGGATATCGGAAGTGTTCCGGGTAAAATCGGGATTTTACCGGAGTACCGGGAGGTTACCGGAACCCCCCGAGAATCAAATGGGCCTTAGTGGGCCTAGGTAGAAGAGAGGAGAGGAGGCAAGGGCTGACCGCGCGCCCCTCCCCCCTAGTCCGAATAGGACAAGGAGAGGGGGGCGGCGCCCCCCTTCCTTCCTTCCTTCCTTCCTTCTCCTCCACTCCTTCCCCCTCAAGTCCTAATCCAACTAGGAAAGGGGGGAGTCCTACTCCCAGTGGGAGTAGGACTCCTCCTGGCGCGCCCTCTCCCTTGGCCAGCCATCCCCCTTGTGTAACGCCCCGAGACCGATGTGCTAGGTGTCTTCTAGTTATTCCCTGCGTTGCCATGTCATTTTGCTTGCGTGTTGCATCTTGGCATGTCATCATGTGCATTGCATCATCATGTTTTCAAAACTTGCATCCGTCCGGGTTCCCCAGTTCGATCCGTCGTCCGTTCTGAGCCCAGACACACTTGCACGCGCCCACGGCATGTCCGAAATGTTATTTTATAAGTGGCCGAAAAATGTTCTCGGAATGGGTTGAAAGTTGGCATGCGGTCTTATTATAGTGTAGATAGACCACCTGTCAAGTTTCATCGCATTTGGAGTCCGTTCGATGCCCGAACGGATAACTATAGCGGCAGTATAGCTGGTCTTTTCGTCAGACGTTTTCGGTCTCCGGAAACCGTGCCGGGCTGCATCTCTCCCCTCTTCTCTCAGACCAACCCGCTCTCCATAGTCCACCTAGGGCCATGCCTACCCCTCTTTGCACAGTGCATCGACCCCTCGCCCGTGCCCGAAAGCTGTCCCGGACCCGACCCGGGCAGTCGTCACCGTTGGATCCGGATCATCCCCAAACGTCTTCAAAACATCACCGTTTTCTTATTTGGACTCCTCTAACCTTTTATTCTCAATCGTTTGTTTACGATCGGAGGGATCCGTTAGCCCCTAACCAATCCCACCAGCGTATATAAGGGGTCCAACCCTAAAACGTAGGGAGCTGTCCCATCCTTCCTATTCTGCGCCGCCACTCCACCAAATCCTCTCGGGATCCCCTCCCGATCCTTCTCCACCCAACCAGCGCCTCCGACCACCTCCCTGAATTTGCGCCGCCGATCAACCACAGCCGCCACCTCTTCTGCTCCCAAGGCCCCGAGCTCCTCCTCTCGATCCAGAGCCCGAGCGCTTGACCCCCCCTCATCCACGAGCTCGATCAGGAGGGGAGCTCCCGATCTCCTCGCGCCCGAGGCCTCATCCCCGTCGACGACCACGATCAGGCCGTCACCCTCACCTATGCCCCTTCCTCCTTCCCCGTGCTTTCCTCTCTCTCACATCGCTCCCTTTGCCTCTGTTCGTCAACAGGAGACCCATGGACGCCCGAACCACTCGAAGCTCGAAGCTCCCCTGCCGGTGCATCCCACCTCCATTCCGGCGCCGAAAATGGACCCCCGCTCCCGGATCCATGCCGGCGCCCCCGGATCTGACGACCTCAACCCCGCCTTCTTCAGCCACCTTCGCCGCCCCGCCAAGCCCATCGAGTCCGCCATGGCGCGAGCACCGGAGCTCTGCACGCCGCGAGCCGCGGCCTCCCTGTCCATAACTGCTGCTGCTGCCTCGGCGCGGCTCCCGCTGGACCTCCTCGTCGCCCGCGCAACCGCCGGACCCTGCCTGCTCTGCATCCAGCCGGTGGCCTCAAGGAGATGCCCTGCTTCGACCGCCCTTGCCTCGCCTCTGCTTCGAGCACTCGCGTCGCCCTGCTGCCAAGCATTGTCGCCAGATCGGTCGAGTCCAGGCCCTCTTTGCCGTTCTCGGTCCTCCCCGCCACCCAAGTCCCTCGCCGGAGACCACCTGTGTCGCCCGCTTCGCCCCTGCCTGAAACTGACGCTCTCTATCTCTGAGAACGAGAAGGGCAGCGCTGGATCCCTATCGTGCACTAGGCGGGCCACGCACAGGGCCAGTGCGCCTAAGCAGGCCTGCCTCCTCTTCTCCGAACGGGTCGAGGCCCATGGGTGAGCAGCCTTCCCCAGCGCCTGTTTCGGTTGGGCCAGTGATCAAGTGTAATATAGCAGGGTTTTTACGCCCAAACTACGGATGTTGTGTTCTCCACAGGGATCTATAACTTCGAAGCACACATTCGAAACATTCAGAACAACGAAACAGATGGATCAAACCGTAGTGATAACAAGCAGCCACTAGCACAAGTTAAAACCAAATAATAAGCAGCAGAGGTAAAGGGTTCAGAAATAGGATTGTCTCTTTTTAGTGGTTTACTTGTAATCAAACAGACAAGTAACACTAGCAGATGGAAGAGGGTTCAAACATCACACACAACTCATGCAACCAATTAAAGTAACAATAGCTCATAGGACAATAACTACTAACTCAATATCCAGCAAAGGGTCACAACAATTCAGCAAGGATACATGAGGATTCAGCAAAGGTACACAAGTAACAAGGTAAATTTCAGACTCAATAGTGCATATATTTAGGGAACAGGAACAAGAGAAGATAGAGATTCAAAGCCTATGGGTCTTGATGATCTTCAATTCAAAGCTGAAGAGGTTGCAAGCGAAGAAGAATAAAAGCAGGACCACATTGGAGACGATCTGTAGTAGGAGAGGCTTCCGCGTGGTCGTTGAGGAAGAGTAGCAGAGAAGATTCCTTGGGAAGATCCGGAGCAGAGCACCACCAGAAGGCCCGACGCCCCTGGCCTTTAGTCAATCCTCTCCCTCTCAGCAGCGAGGAGGAGGGGAGAAGGAGTGGGAGCGGCAAGGCGTAGGAGATGCGGCACTGGTGGTGACGATGATGACTGGATGATGGCGCTGGTTATGGTGGAGGCGGGTGATGGAGATGGTGGAGGCACGGTGGTGGATCAGGCGACGCTGGCGGCGGCGTTAATGGAGGCATAGTGGTGGATCCGGTCATTACCCTGCCTCCCTGGCCTTCGTTTGGTGTGGTGGGTGAATAGCGAGGAGGACCAGCCGCGCGTGGCAACAGTCAGCTGTCTGGCCGGTCCCGCCAGCCCCCGACTCCTCTCATGCGTGCCACAGGACGCTTCCTCTGGTTCTTTTCGGTTTTGCCCCCTTTAGAACTAAACTCTTCTCCAAGTTGATCCCTGCTTTAGTGTTGGAAGCATTTTTGATGAAGATTGGGTGCCTAAACGCACCAATTCTGCATAATATGAAGAAGTGTTGTAAGAAATGTCATAATAGGAACATTTCTGTAGGAATGAATATTTTATAAGTAATTATTGTGGTCAAATGTTTAACTTGAGATGCAAAAAGGCTTAAAATACTATATGCATAAATGTGCTATCAGCCAACCAGATCCGGCCCGCTATGTTTTTTTCCTGTCCAGTGATTTTAGTATTTTTCCAGATGCTGCCTGTTTTGCAGAAAAGTCCCCCTAGATCATGCATATAATTACTCATAAACCGTGCATCGGATTAAAATGTTTTAAATATGTAAAATGTCTAGAATTTTGTCTAGTTTAATAATATCCAACTTTCATCTATGTTTAAAATGCTTAAAATGTTGTTTGATTAAATTTTCTTAAATAACTTGTTAAAATGATTTAATGCATAACTATTTAACCGTAGCTCAAAATTTATTAAACTTTATATGTAAATGGGGTAGAATTTTGCCTAGTTTAACATGGTGGCATCATCTTGCATGTTTAATAACTATAAAATATGGTTTAGGGTAGAACAGTACCAAACCCAATATATGCATATGAGGGTTTTCCAGACTTGTTGTTTGTTGTTCCGGCCCCATTTAAACTTGCCTAGATAGGTAGTTTTCATTTGCTTCACCCTCTTGCCATGTTTAACAACATTTAATTTTGTTGGGTACATAAACAAGATCGAACTAAATAACTTGAATGTGGTGTTTCGTCAATATGCAACGGAGTTGCATGTTGAGCTCCACTTAATTTGTAGGATTGTTTGTGCATTTTGCCATGCCATGCCTCATTAAACCGGACATGCATCATACTTGTTTGCGCATCGTGCCATGCTTATGTGATGATTGTTTACTATGTTGTTTGCTTCTTTCCGGTGTTGCTTCTTTGGGTTGGTTCCGATAACGTCGTGTTGTGAGGATTCGTTCGACTATGTACGTTTGTCTTCTTCATGGACTCGTTCTTCTTCCTTGCGGGATCTCAGGCAAGATGACCATACCCTCGAAATCACTTCTATCTTTGCTTGCTAGTTGCTCGCTCTTTTGCTATGCCTATGCTGTGATACCTACCACTTGCTTATCATGCCTCCCATATTGTTGAACCAAGCCTCTAACCCACCTTGTCCTAGCAAACCGTCGTTTGGCTATGTTACCGCTTTGCTCAGCCCCTCTTATAGCGTTGTTAGTTGCAGGTGAAGATTGGAGCTTGTTCCATGTTTGGAACATGGTTATTTTGTTGGGATATCACAGTATCTCTTATTTAATTAATGCATCTATATACTTGGTAAAGGGTGGAAGGTTCGGCCTTATGCCTGGTGTTTTGTTACACTGTTGCCGCCCTAGTTTCCGTCATACCGGTGTTATGTTCCCGGATTTTGCGTTCCTTACGCGGTTGGGTGATAATGGGAACCCCTTGACAGTTCGCCTTGAATAAAACTCCTCCAGCAATGCCCAACCTTGGTTTTACCATTTGCCACCTAGCCTCTTTTTTCCCTTGGGTTTCCGGAGCCCAAGGGTCATCTTTTTTAAAACCCCCCGGGCCAGTGCTCCTCTGAGTGTTGGTCCACCTCGTCAGCCGCCGGTGGCCACCAGGGGCAACTCTGGGCTGGCCTACCGGAAGTTTAGACAATCTGAGTGTGCCCTGAGAACGAGATATGTGCAGCTCCTATCGGGATTTGTCGTCACATTCGGGCGGTGTTGCTGGATTTGTTTTAACTTGTCGAAGTTGTCTTGTAGAACCAGGATACCGAGTCTGATCGGAATGTCTCAGGAGAAGGTATATCCTTCGTTGACCGTGAGAGCTTGTCATGGGCTAAGTTGGGACTCCCCTGCAGGGATTTGAACTATCGAAAGCCGTGCCCGCGGTTATGGGCAGATGGGAATTTGTTAATGTCCGGTTGTAGATAACTTGAACCTTAACTTAATTAAAATGAATCAACTGCGTGTGTAACCGTGATGGTCTCTTCTCGGCGGAGTCCGGGAAGTGAACACGGTGTTGGAGTAATGTTTGCCGTAGGTTGTTCTCTAGTTCTTTGTTCATGCTTTGCCTTCTCTTCTCGCTCTCCTTTGCGAACAAGTTAGCCACCATATATGCTAGTCGCTTGCTGCAGCTCCACATATTACCCTGCCTTTCCTATAAGCTTAAATAGTCTTGATCGCAAGGGTGCGAGATTGCTGAGTCCCCGTGGCTCACAGATTACTTCCAAACCAGATGCAGGGCCCGAAGATTCCGTTCCAGATGATGCGCTTGAGCTCAAGTGGGAGTTCGACGAAGACTCACGCCGTTACTATGTGTCTTTCCCTGATGATCAGTAGTGGTGCCCAGTTGGGGCGATCGGGACCATGTCGCATGTTGGGGTTGATCTTTTATTTTGGTACCGTAGTCGGACCATGAGTGTATTGGATGATGTAATGCTATTTTTGTACTTTGTGTGATGTGGCGAGTGTAAGCCAACTATGTACCTTTCCCCTTATTATCTATTTACATGGGTCGTTGTGAAGATTACCTTACTTGCGACATTGCTTTCAATGCGGTTATGCCTCTAAGTCGTGCTTCGACACGTAGGAGATATAGCCGCATCGAGGGTGTTACACCTTGCTCCTTTATATACGGGGGCAGGGGGCACCCTAGAGACACAACAATTGATCATTAATCTCTTAGCCGTGTGCGGTGCCCCCTCCACCATAGTCCACCTCGATAATACTGTAGCGGTGCTTAGGCGAAGCCCTGCATTGGTAGAACATCAACATCGTCACCACGCCGTCGTGCTGACGAAACTCTCCCTCAACACTCGGCTGGATCGGAGTTCGAGGGACGTCATCAGGCTGAACGTGTGCTGAACTCGGAGGTGCCATACGTTTGGTACTTGATCGGTCGGATCGTGAAGACGTACGACTACGTCAACCGTGTTGTGCTAATGCTTCCACTTTCGGTCTACGAGGGTACGTGGACAACACTCTCCCCTCTCGTTGCTATGCATCACCATGATCTTGCGTGTGCGTAGGAAATTTTTTGAAATTACTATGTTCCCCAACACTTGGTGTGTTGCCGCTATATATAACAGCATTGGTTCACCGACATTTGGCGCGACCAAGATTGGGTTGGTGGCCAATACGGCTTTTATTTCTTCCAATCCGGCCGTGGCCGCATCCGTCCACTCAAAGTGTTCGGTGCGTCGAAGAAGGCGATAAAGAGGTAATGCCTTTTCTCCTAATCGGGAGATAAAGTGGCTTAAGGTAGCCACGCATCCAGTTAACTTCTAGATTTGCTTGAGGTCTGTTGGGATAGCGAACTATGACAAAGCTCGGATTTTAGCCGGATTTACTTCAATTCCTCTATTGGAAATGATGAAGCTCAAGAGCTTTCTGGCGGGCGCGCCAAAAACGCATTTTTCCGGATTGAGCTTGATTTCATATGTTCGGAGGTTGTCGAACATGAGCCTCAAGTCGTCTATTAAGGATTCGACGTGTCTTGTTTTAATGACCACATCGTCTACGTATGCCTCCACTGTTTTGCTGATTTGTGTTTCCAGGCATATCTGAATCATGCGTTGATAGGTTGCACCGGCGTTTTTTAGCCCGAAAGGCATGGTGTTAAAACAGAAGGGGCCATATGGGGCGATGAATGCCGTTGCAGCTTGATCGGGTCCGCCTTCTTAATTTGATGGTATCCGGAGTATGCGTCGAGGAAGCACAATGAGTCGTGTCCTGCGGTAGCGTCGATAATTTGATCGATGCGGGGGAGTGGGAAGGGATCCTTGGGGCAAGCCTTCCTAAGGTCCTTGAAATCAACATAGAGGCGCCAGGATTTGTCCTTATTTGGTACCATCACCAGGTTTGCTATCCAGTCCGGATGTTTTGAATCCGGCCTTGAGTAACTTGGTTAGCTCTTCTCCCATGGCTTGCTGCTTGGGCTCAAAGAAACGCCGAAGAGTCTGCTTGACCATCTTGAACCCTTTTAGAATGTTAAGGCTATGCTCGGCCAGCCTGCATGGGATTCCTGGCATGTCTGAAGGATGCCAGGCGAAGATGTCCCAATTTTCACGCAAGAACTCCCGTAGTGCGGCGTCTGTTGTGGGGTTCAGCTGTGCCCCGATGGATGCTGTTTTTGTAGGGTCCGTTGGGTGGACCTAGCATTTGACTATTTCGTCCACTGGTTTAAAAGAGGTGGACTTGGGTCTTTTGTCGAGTGTCACGTCGTCCCTGTCCACTGTGGAGCGCAGCACAGTTAGTTCTTCGGCTGCCAGGGCTTCGGATAACGCCTCGAGGGCTAGTGCGGCGGTTTTATTTTCGGCATGGAGTGTTATGTCCGGATCACTAGCCAGAGTGATTACTCCATTGGGCCCGAGCATTTTGAGCTTTATGTACCCGTAATGGGGTATAGCTTGGAAGATCGCGAATGCCTCCCGCCCTAAACGGGCGTGGTATCCGCTACTAAACGGGGCCACTTGGAATGTGATTTCTTCGGACCTATAGTTCTCCGGCGTGCCGAATACCACATGTAGTGTGATTTTCCCGCACATCGTGCCTCCCGACTAGGGACGATTCCTTTGAAGGTCGTGCTGCTTTGCTCAATGCGGCTCTTGTCTATTTCCATCTTGCTAAGAGTTTCCTCGTAGATGAGGTTTAATCCGCTGCCACCGTCCATGAGCACTTTAGTAAGCCAGAAGTCGTCCACAATTGGACTAAGGACCAAAGCAGGTGGTGCTCGGGCTGTCCGGAATTGAGGTTCATCACATGCATTGAAGGTTATGGCCGTGTCGTTCCATGGATTTATTGCTGCAACGTGGCAGACTTTGGCAAGGCTGCAGAGTGTTCGCTTGCGCCTATTATTTGAGGCAAAGGTATCGAAGACTGTCAATACTGTATTGTTATTTTCCACAAGATGGTGCTTTCTTGTATTGTTGGTGAGGATATCCTCGCCGCTCTTGGTCACCTGCCAGCGTATCCAACATGCTCTAAGGCTGTGTGTTGGCATGGCATCCGCTGTACTATGAATTTTGCATGGCCCATTGAGTCATCCCTCCAATATAGTTCCACGCCCTGTAGTGGGCTTTGGTTTCTTTGTAATTGGATCGGGTGACTTATGAGAGTACACCCTTTTAGTTCGGACGGGGGGTTTAGTGAGAGCCGGAGGGTCCCATAATTTTATTTGGGTTTTCCAGGCGCTTTCCATCGCACAGTACTTCCGTACTATGGCCGCAAAGTCAGCAAAGTGTGCTATGTCACGGCGACTTATGGCGTTGAGGATTCCCTTGTCCGTGCAATTTTTGCAAAAGAATGAAATTGCGTCTTCCTCGCGATAGTCCTTGACCTTGCTTATTACAAGGAGGAATCTGGCCCAATAGTGATGTACTGTCTCTTGGGGATCTTGTCTAATGTGGGAAAGATCAATTGAGTCTGGGTGGGTGGGTAGATTTAGGTCCGAACCCCGACCCGATCTGAGGCCCAGGGGCGGAGGAGTTTCCGAGCTTAACAGTTCGGGCTCCGGGATGTTGCCCAATAGTCCTGGCCCATTGTCTAATTCTAGGTTTGAAGCTTGGACCATGTCCTCTTGTGGACGGGTATCCGGCTAGGAGAGCTCGGAAATCTGGACATAGTTTGTCCTCAAAATAGAGGAAGAATCGCTACATTGCTCCTCCACAACCGCTATCTGATGGGTGACCGGCGGAGAGTTAATCTCCCTTTGGTTGGGTTTAAGCCCGATCCAATCATAGTTCGTAGCAACTCCCAGGGCAGCGATGAGATCCAAGAGATCGTTCAAGGAAGAGAGCTCTATTGGATCCATCTGCTCGGCGAATACCAAGCCGACGTGGAGGCTATTTTTGATGACCCCAGAAGTCATCGCCGGCGCGATGACTGAACGGGCAGTCATGACGAAGCCGCCTAGTCGGAGGGTTTGGCCTACTGCCAGGGCTCCCCCCGAGGTGATGTTGTCCTTGACAGCGAGACGAGCCATCCAGCCTTATCGTGATGGCACAGTGGAACTCTCAATGAAAGCACCAATGTCGGTGTCAAAACCGGCGAATCTCGGGTAGGGGGTCCCGAACTGTGCGTCTAAGGCGGATGGTAACAGGAGGCGGGGGACATAGTGTTTACCCAGGTTCGGGCCCTCTCGATGGAGGTAATACCCTACGTCCTGCTTGATTGATCTTGATGATATGAGTATTACAAGAGTTGATCTACCACGAGATCGTAGAGGCTAAACCCTAGAAGCTAGCCTATGATTATGATTGTTGTTGTCCTACGGACTAAACCCTCCGGTTTATATAAACACCGGAGGGGGCAAGGGTTATACAGAGTCGGTTACAAGGGAGGAGATCTACATATCCGAATTGCCAAGCTTTCCTTCCACGCAAAGGAGAGTCCCACCCAGACACGGGACGAAGTCTTCAATCTTGTATCTTCATAGTCCAACAGTCCGGCCAAAGTATATAGTCCAGCTGTCTGAGGACCCCCTAATCCAGGACTCCCTCACTCACCTCCCCATCTCTCCCCCTGCAGGAACCCATGGCGCCATCCCCATGGAGCTGCGACCGCCGCCGCCAAACGTCTCTGATGCCGTCCAAGCCCTCCTTACCGCTGGACCCGGCGTCCCACGCAACCCCGCTCCCGGATCCACCCGTTCCCCGGCCTCCCGTAGCTGCATCGCCGCCCCGCTGGCAGCAAGCTCCTCCCATGCCTTGGTTGATTCGAGCCAAGGAGGAGACACCCTGCTTCCCCTGCTTCGAGCGCATTGACCCCGGCCCTGCCTCGCCAGCCGCCGCCGACCTCCGTTCCGTCCTGAGCGCCGCCCAGCCAAGTCCGACGACCAAGCGCGTGATCTGGTCGAGCTGGCCGCCCCTCGCCTTCTTGCATGTTGTATTCGTCCCTGCCGAACCTGCCATTGACCTGTGATTCCTCTGCAATGAGCAAGTGCTCTCTCGTCGTGCGCCTCTACCTCCCGTCGCCAACACCTTCGTGGGCCCGGCGTCGCCCCAGCCTCATCCGGCCCAGCTGACGGTGTCCTGGACTAGTGGGTACTCACCACGTCATCTCCCAATCAGCTGGATTGGGCCGAGGACCCCCATGGCTGTATGCTCATGGGCCAGTTCGGACAGTCGATGTATACACGAGGAAGATTCCACAAGACTTGGTGATCAAGACAAGGACTCCTCTCCACCAGCGTATTCGACTAGGACTCTTGTTATCCCAGGCCTCTGGTACATTATATAAGCCGAGGCCAGGCTAGTCGGTAGATTATTATGACATTACTTATCATACCTGTAGGGTTTAGACGCACAGTTCGGGACCCCCTACCCGAGATCTGCCGGTTTTGACACCGACAACGATGGCGACAGATTGCCCTCTCCGGAGCCCCGAACGGACTCCAGATCAGCTCTCCCAAGAGAGATTAGGGCTTGGCGGCGGCTCCGTACCGTAAAACATGATGAATCCTTCTCTTTGATTTTTTTCTCCCCGGACTTGAATAAAGAGTTGGAGTTGAGGTCGGTGGAGCACCAGGGGGCCCACGAGGAAGCGGGCGCGCCTAGGGGGGTAGGTGATACGTCTCCAACGTATCTATAATTTTTGGTTGCTCCATGATATATTATCTACTATTTTAGACATTATTGGGCTTTATTATCCACTTTTATATTATTTTTGGGACTAACCTATTAACCGGAGGCCCATCCTAGAATTGCTGTTTTTTGCGTGTTTTAGGGTTTCGAAGAAAAGGAATATCAAACAGAGTCCAAACGGAATGAAACCTTCGGGAACGTAATTTTTAGGAAGATTATGATCCGGGAGATTTGGACCCTACGTCAAGAAAGAAAACAGGAGGGCACAAGGTAGGGGGGCGCGCCCACCCCCACCAGGCGCGCCCTCCACCCTCGTGGGCCCCCTGTTGCTCCACCGACGTACTCCTTCCTCCATATATACCTACGTACCCCCAAACGATCAGATACGGAGCCAAAACCCTAATTCCACTGCCATAACTTTCTGTATCCACGAGATCCCATCTTGGGGCCTGTTCCGGAGCTCCGCCGGAGGGGGCATCGATCACGGAGGGCTTCTACATCAACACCATAGCCTCTCCGATGAAGTGTGAGTAGTTTACCTCAAACCTGCGGGTCCATAGTTAGTAGCTAGATGGCTTCTTCTCTCTTTTTGGATCTCAATACAATGTTCTCCCCCTCTCTTGTGGAGATCTATTCGATGTAATCTTCTTTTTGTGGTGTGTTTGTTGAGACTGATGAATTCTGGGTTTATGATCAAGTCTATCTATTGTTGAGGCATATCTCTCTCGAGGTAGTTTTGGTGATTGATGACAACATGTTTGAGGACTAATCATGTGCGTTGAGTAGTTCACAGATTCATCCTTGGCACGAGACGTTTTCTTCCCTTCGGAGTGTCATTCAAGACGGTGTAGCTCTTTCGTTTCTCTTTCGGTGGACTAGTTGCATAGAGGGCACCGTACTATCAAGAGGGGGTCCGCTGGGGTATTGCTTGGGTGGAATCAACACGTACACATCAGCTTCTCACCCTCAGAGCTCTTCCACTTCATTGCAGAGAGCTCTTCTCTTTCTTTGTCTTGTCTGGGTTCCAGCGGTAGTACCGCGCAACCCAGCGGTAGTACCGTTGAGGAGTCACAAGCGGCAGTACCGCTTCGCAGCGGTAGTACCGCCGGTGACTCCACAGCAGTAGTACCGCTGGCCTGCCTGGCACCACTGCCTCGTCCTCAGCCTCAACGGAGAGATCTTCTCTCTCTCTTGTCTGTGTCCCAGCGGTAGTACCGCACTACCAGCGGTAGTACCGCCGAAGGGTCACAAGCGGCAGTACCGCTCCCCAGCGGTAGTACCGCCAGTGACCCCGCAGCTGTACTACCGCTGGGCTGTCTGGCCCCTACCGACTACTCGAGGGCTCTTTTTCTCGTGTCGGGTTTTGCGGCACTAGTTGCGGCAGTAGAGGCAGTAATACCGCTTCGGAGCGGTAGTACCACCCTTACCATCGCGGTAGTACCGCGCTTGGTCCAGATCCCTGCTGCTCTTCTCTGTGCGGCAGTACCGCTAGCTGGAGCGGCAGTACCGCTGGCTCAGCGGTAGTACCCCCCCTAGCGGTACTACCGCCCTGTGCGGGGCTGGTTGGTGGGGCAATGGTTGGATTGTTGCCCCCACTATAAAAGGGGGTCCCCTTCTTCCCCTTTGACTCACCTCTTCCCCCTCAAGCTCAATTAATGCTCAAGCTCCATTAATGCTCAAGCTCCATTTTTGCCTCATCTATCTCTCTAGCCAATCAAACTTGGTTATTTGCTCGGGAGTGGTTGAGAAGGCCCCGATCTACACTTCCACCAAGGGATTTTCGATTCCCCCACTCATCCCTAGCGGATCTTGTTACTCTTGGGTGTTTGTGCACCCTAGACGGCTGAGGTCACCACGGAGCCATAGTCCATTGTGGTGAAGCTTTGTGGTATTGTTGGGAGCCTCCGACTAAGTTGTGGATATTGCCCCAACCTTGTTTGTAAAGGTCCGGTTGCCGCCTTCAAGGGCACCAATAGTGGAATCACGACATCTTGCATTGTGTGAGGGCGTGAGGAGAATACGGTGGCCCTAGTGGCTTCTTGGGGAGCATTGTGCCTCCACACCGCTCTAACGGAGACGTATTTCCCCTCAAAAGGAAGGAACTTCGGTAACACATCCTCGTCTTCACCGGATCCACTCTTGGTTATCTCTTACCTTTACTTGTGCAAGCTCTTTAGTGTTACTTATGTTGCTTGCTTGTATGCTTGTTGTTATTGCATCATATAGGTTGCTCACCTAGTTGCACATCTAGACAACCTACTTTGATGCAAATTTTAATTTGGTAAAGAAAAGTTAAAAATTGGTAGTTGCCTATTCACCCCCCTCTAGTCAACCATATCGATCCTTTCAATTGGTATCAAAGCCTTGTCTCTTTATTAAGGACTTTACCGTCTAAAGAGTATGGTTGATACCGTAGACGGTGTGGAGGAACACTCCGGCGTGAATCCGACCTCGTCTACGGGCGATGGGGGAACCTCGGTCTCTCGTGAGGAGTTCAATGTGGCCTTGGAGACATTGAAAACCTCCATGACGACCGAGGTTGAAAGCATGTTTACTAAATTTCTTGAGGGGCTTAAACTATCCACCGCACCGTTGAAAGTGGGTGACCCCACCGACAAGGTGACGGATGCTATCTCCGACAAGGGGGAAGCTAGTAGTGAAAAGGCTCCTACTTCTAGTGGTAAAAATGGCACCGGCATCTTTGCTCATGCGGAACCACCACTTGTTTATGCTGGACCGGTTCCTTCCACTCATTTGAATCATGCCGGTCCTCCCCCTAAGATTGTGAAAAATGAGGACTTTGATTCTTGGGTTTACCGCTTTAAACGTCATTTAAATCATGTGAACACTAACCTTTGGAGAATCATTGAAGAAGGTTTCTATCCGCACGATCCAAGCAACTTCACATTCCCGAGAAGCCGCGGATAAACAATTCAATGAGAATGCTCTCTTCATCATTCAAGATGCAATCCCACCCGAAGACCTACCTCATCTTCGGCCCTTCGCCTTGGCCAAAGACGCATGGATTTGTGTTGTCTCCCTCTACCGGGGAAGCGCAAGCATTCAACGGTCCAACTATGAAGTGGTGCAAGATGAGGCCAATGAGTTTGCAATGAAAGAAGATGAAGAACCTCGTGAGCTTTATCAGAGGGTAACCTAACTCGCGGTCTCACTCCGAGATCACGGGAGCAAGGAAATGGATGACAATTGGATCAAGCGCAAATTCCTCAAGGAAATGATGCCCTACCACAAGGCCATGTCCTCCGTCATTCGTCAAAGACCGGACTTCCACACTTTGACCTCAAGCGAAGTGTTGGATGAGTTTGTGGCCATGAACATTTTGGACAATACCGCCGACAATGCGGTGCTTCGTTCTCAAAGGGCAAAGAAGCCCAACCTTGCTTTGAAGGCCAAGCTCTCCATTGAAGAGGAAGAAGAGGAGAGCAACCCCGAGGATACGAAGTATGCATATCATGAACACATGGCACTCGCTTCAAGGCAATTTTGGAGCAAGAAAAACTCGAGGACAAACTTTAACAAGAACAACTCAAGTGGTACGAAGAGCAAGCAACGTGTAAGGACTTGCTACAATTGTGGCAACATGAGTCATTTTGTTGCGGAGTGCCCGTATGAGAAGAGGGAAGACAATGGTGGCAAGCTCATCCGAAAGGACAAGGCCAAGTCGTTCCCCAACAAGAGCAACTTCACCAAGAAGACTCCTCCCAAGGCATTGGTGGTACAAGAAGAGTACAATGAGGATGACGACGATGATGATGGTGATGAGTCGGTTTCCATGGCCTCCGTTGCCATTGTGACGACTCCACGGGTGTCCCTCTTCGACTCACCCAATGAGAGCATCACCGCCAAATGCCTCATGGCTAAAGCCACCAACAAGGTAACCCCCAACATAAAAACTACCATCATTAATCATCCTTCTCCGACGGATAGCATTAATCAACTTGAGGGAGCGAATGTGGAGACAAAAGAGTTTGACGCCTTTATGGGCAAACTTAAGGGAAAATCCAAGAAGCACTTTGTTGCTCTCTTGGAACAACTTGGTGAAGCCAATGACATGATCAAGGCTCACGAAGACACCATCACTAAGATGGAAGAGCATAGTCGTGACTATGCCGATGAGATTTTGGATCTTTCCAATGCTCTTGAGGAAGAGCGTGGTCTTCGTTTGGCTCTTGAGGAGTCACACAACGTTGATCATGCTAAGTTAAAGAAAGATTATGATCATGTCCTCATTGTTTCTCATGTGCTAAACTCCGAGAAGGCCGAACTTGAGGTTGATCTTGCTAGACTCAAAGAGGAGTTTGATCTACTTGACAAGGATCACAAGGTCTTGAAGGGTGCTCATGCTAGCCTCAAAGAGTCTCATGATCAACTTCAAGTAAAGCTAACCAAGGAAAAAGCCATTTTTCCTCGTATGATGTTAATTGATAATGCAAATGCTACTAACCCGTGTTGTTAGCATGTGCATCTCGTTGAGGAGA
Source organism: Triticum urartu (assembly GCF_003073215.2). NCBI lineage: Eukaryota > Viridiplantae > Streptophyta > Magnoliopsida > Poales > Poaceae > Triticum > Triticum urartu. The sequence continues at coordinate 144,770,587 of NC_053023.1, forward strand.
ACGCTAAGCTAAAGGGGCAACTTGAGAGAGGTCTTGCGACTTGCATACAAGGCAAGAAGAACCTCAACGACCTCTTGATTAACCAAAGGGAGTGGTGGCCAAGGAAGGGGTTGGGTACGTGCCCGACTCCAAGAACAAGAAGAAGAATGACAAGACCAAACGACCTCCTCCTCTCATGCAAACCTTTGTGAAGGAGGGAGAGAGTGCCTCCGAGGAGAAAAAGAAGAACAATGAGAAGGGTGGCATTGTCAAAAAGGGCAATGCCACTCCTCGCATCAAAGCCGGCGAATTTAATCCTTCATATGTGTTATGCCGTGCTAGTGATGGGCATGTCTATGCCAAATTCGTTGGTTCTCCTCATGAATACATTGAATGGTCTATTTGGGTTCCAAAGACCCTTGTTACTAACATCAAAGGACCCATTACAAAATGGGTACCTAAAACCAAGCATTAATCTCTTGTAGGTGTTTGCTTCCGGTGGGGGATCATGGTTGCTCGATAGCGGAGCTACAAATCATATGACCGGAAACAAGGACTTGGTGGTGGATGTGCACAAGATTCCATCTATGCCCACCAATGTCGAGTGGGGTGACACCTCATCCTCTAAGGTATTGGGACTCGGCAAGGTGGTCATCTCTCATGATCTCACGATCGAGAAGGTCATGCTTGTTGAGTCCCTTGCATACAATTTACTTTCCGTTCATCAACTTGCAATCATGGGCTTTTCCACTTTCTTTGATATCGATACCGTGGCCCTCTTGTGGAGCAAGACTCTTAAAGTAGCCTTTGTTGGGCATGTCGAGAACGGTCTATATGTGATTAACTTTTCGGAGCGACCCACTAAGACCGCGACATGCCTAATGGCTAAAGTTGATGTGGGATGGCTTTGGCATCGCCGTCTATCCCATGTCAATATGAGATCTTTGCAAAGTCTTCTCAAGGGGGACCATGTCCGTGGACTTACGAATGCTAGTTTTGCTAAAGATCGTGCTTGCAGTGCTTGTATTGAAGGAAAGCTACATGAGAAGGCTCACCCTCCCACGACTATCATTTACTCAAAGAGGCCTTTGGAGCTCCTTCACATGGATCTCTTTGGGCCTCCATCCTTCGATAATCTTGGAGGTAGGAAGTATTGCTTCGTGATTGTGGATGACTACTCAAGATACATGTGGGTGTATTTCTTCAAGAGGAAGAGCGAGACCCAACAAACCGTCATTGACTTTGCAAATGAAGCACAACGTCAACACAATGCAAAGATCTTGACAATAAGAAGTGACAACGGCACCGAGTTCAAGAACTACACCTTGGATGAGTTTCTTAGTGATGAGGGGATCAAGCATCAATATTCCGCACCTTACACCCCTCAACAAAACGGTGTTGCGGAGAGGAAGAACCGGACGTTGATGGATGCGGCAAGGACCATGATGGCGGAGTTCAAGTCTCCGTACAACTTTTGGGCTGAAGCCATCAACACTGCGTGTCATGCATCCAATCGGCTCTACCTCCGCAAGGGCTTGAACAAGACTCCATATGAGATACTCACCGGTAACAAGCCCAACCTCAAGTACCTTCGGGTGTTCGGGTGTAAGTGTTTCATTCTCAAGAAAGGTGTTCGGTTGTCTAAATTTGAGGCTAGAGCTTATGAGGGCATATTTGTTGGTTATGCTACGAACTCTCATGCTTACCGTGTCCTCAATAAATCCACGGGACTTATTGAGGAGACATGTAACGTGGAGTTTGATGAGGATAATGGCTCCCAAGTGGAGCAAAGTGGCACTTGTGATGTAGGTGATGAAATTCCTCCTCAAGCCATAAGAAGAATGGGTGTTGGTTTTATCCTACCCATTGAGTAACCCCTTGTGGCCGAAGGAGAAGGACAATGCTCTACTCAAGTGGAGCCATCACCAACCCAAGTCCCACACGCTTCCGAAGAACAACATGAAGGCTCTCGTCCTCAAGAACATGACCAAGGGCAAGATCATGCTCAAGACAGTGTTGACACATCAAGTGATGCCCAAGGTCAAGTTCTCTCCTCCGAGAAAGTTCAAGAACAAGAACAAGCTCAAGACGACGCTCAAGATAATCAAGTGATCACTCCTCATCTCACCTCTGAGGAGGATTTGGAGCGTCGTGCCTCCAAGGTTGCTTCCAAGCTCTCCACCAAGGATCATCTCATGATGAATGTTCTTGGAAGCTTAAGAAAGGGGGTAAGTACTCGTAGACAATTAGCAAACTATTGTGAGCATCACGCGTTTGTCTCTTGTGTCGAACCCCACAAGGTCTATGAGGCGCTAGGAGATCCGGATTGGCTCAATGCCATGCATGAAGAACTCAAGAACTTTGAGCGCAAAAAAGTGTGGAGATTGGTGCCAAGACCGACGGGGAACCACAATGTCATTGGAACCAAGTGGATATTTAAGAAAAAGCAAGATGCCCATGGGATTATCATTCGCAACAAGGCTCGTTTAGTAGCACAAGGCTACTCCCAAGTCGAGGGTATCGACTATGGTGAAACCTTTGCTCCCGTTGCTCGTCTTGAATCCATTCGCATGTTGATTGCATATGCTTCTCATCATAACTTTAAGTTACAACAAATGGATGTGAAGAGTGCTTTTCTTAATGGTCCTATTAATGAATTGGTTTATGTCAAGCAACCCCCCGGGTTCGAGGATCCCTACTTTCCCGATCATGTGTATCAACTCGATAAGGCACTCTATGGCCTTAAACAAGCCCCATATGCATGGTATGACCACCTTACCGAGTTGTTACAAGACCGTGGTTTTGAAGTTGCGCTAATCGACCCCACTCTTTTTACTAAGAAGGTCAAAGGGGAGTTGTTTGTGCGCCAATTATATGTTGATGATATTATCTTTGGTTCACCTAACAAAGCTTTCAATGAGGAATTTGCCGCTCTCATGACCTCAAAGTTCGAGATGTCTTCCATGGGAGAGTTGAAGTTCTTTCTAGGGTTCGAAGTGAAGCAAAGAAGAGAAGGAACCTTCATCAACCAATCCAAATACACTCAAGACATGCTGAAGAGATTCAAGCTAAGTGATTTCAAGCTGGCTTCCACTCCAATGCCCACCAAGTGCCAACTTGACATAGATCCCAATGGTAAAGTGGTGGATCAAAAGGTATATCGCTCCATGATTGGATCCTTGCTTTACCTTTGTGCATCTAGACCGGGTATCATGTTGAGTGTGGGAATTTGTGCACGGTTTCAAGCCGCACCTAAGGAAAGTCACTATGTGGCGGTTAAACGAATCTTTTGATATTTGGCTCATACCCCAAACTTTGGCTTATGGTACCCAAGAGGATCAAACTTTAAGCTTGTACGGTACTCGGATTCCGATTGGGCAGGAGACAAAGTGGATAGGAAGTCCACTTCCGGAGGGTGCCAATTCCTTGGTTGCTCTTTGGTAAGTTGGTCTTCCAAAAAGCAAAGTTGTGTGTCTCTCTCGTCCACCGAAGCGGAGTATGTAGCAGCCGGTAGTTGTTGTGCACAACTCCTATGGATGAGGCAAACTTTAAAGGATTACGATGTCACTTGTGACAAAGTGCCTCTTTGGTGTGACAATGAAAGTGCCATCAAGATCTCTCTCAACCCGGTGCAACACTTCAAGATGAAGCATATTGAGATCGGTATCACTTAATCCGGGATCACATTAGGCGAGGAGAGATTGAGCTCAACTATGTCAACACTCATGATAACCTTACAAATATTTTCACGAAGCCCTTGGATGAAGCAAGATTTCACGAGTTAAGGCATGAGCTAAATATCATTGATTCGAGCAATGTGGCTTGAACCCTTGCACACCCCACCACGCTCAATTTTTTATCTAGTTTAGGTGTAGGCATGGACATAGGGGGAGTGTTGTTCTCTAAATGAACTCTTCCTTCCCCCATTATGCATAAATTGATCAAGTCTTTCACTTTAGCCATTGTTGATGGTACTTGTGTTTCAAAGACGAGTTTTGGTCATGGGCCCATGGTTAAAATCTTCGCGGTGCCGTACCTCTTGACTCAAACATAGGTGGCCTCGACCACCACCCTCTCTTGAAGAGGTGTGTCTTGGCCATTTGCTGGTGTGATCTCTCTTCTTGCCTTTTTGTTTTTTGAGCTAAGCCTTGTTGTTTGGTTGCCGTGGCGTGTTGGGTGGTACTACCGCTGGTGGTGCGCGGTACTACCGCTTATAAGCGGTACTACCGCCCCCCAGCGCGGTACTACCGCGGAGGGATGGGACCAGGGGGTTATATCGGGGTAGGGGGAGGTTTCTTCTCCCCCATACCCATTCACTTTGCCCCCTCGTTCCTCTTCCTCTCTCTCCAGCCTCGCCATGTCGCGAGAGGGCTCTGTCGGATCTTCGTCTCCGGGGCGTCCCTCTCCATTTCCTTCGGTGGAGTCGATCCCCACCTCGTTCTCTTGCCATGGATGCCGGTATTTCCCCCGTTCCTTCTCTCCCTTTGTCTTGTTTTCAGATCTTGCTTCTTAGGGGGAATGGTGGTTGCATCTCTAGATTTTTGGCTAAATATAGGCTTGAGTAGGTTGGAGAAGGCAACTAGACTACCTAGATTAGAGTTTGGTAGGAATATTTTTGAATTTGGTAGGCCGGTAGTGCCGGATCTGACCACGGTAGTAGGAAACCGCTGTTTCCCCGCCTTGAGCGGTACTACCGCTCTGGTTGGAGCGGTACTACCGCTTGACCTCGAGCGGTACTACCGCTCTCTTTGGAGCGGTACTACCGCTTGGGCGGTACTTCCGCGGGCATGTCACGGTACTACCGCTGCCTGCCAAGTTCCATCATGTTCCTGCCTTATCTTGATCCTTTTGTTGTGTTTGTTGGCTTATGCTCGTTCTTTCTGGTTGTTTTGCATGTTCTTGTGTTTGGCTCCAGGTGATGAACATCCTGAGCATCAAGCTCGCCGTATCAACCCCGGGCGTGCAACGTCAAAGCGCTACCGCACCTCTGAGTCAGCCGGTGGTTCCTCTAGCACCCAACTGCCACCAGCAGGTGCATCCGCAAGTGTTCCTCCACCTCCTCAGCAGTCGAAGAGATCCGCCAACAAGCCAAAAGGAAAGACTGTGACTGAGATGACTACCAAGGAGTTTTGGGAAAGGCGTCGCCGCAATCCCTATGAGGTGGACCAAGATCCCACTTTGGTCAACCGCCCGTTCTGGAACCGATTTCAGTTTGCCATCTATTTTGATGTGATCAAGGTAAAGAAGAATCTCTATGTTGATGTTTGCTCCATTGACACTGATACCATGGAGAAGGACCCTGAGTACTTTGGCGAAGCCCTTCAGATGTGCACTCAGCTGAACATTCTCAGGATCATGTAGTTCAACAAGGATTTCGATGCAGATTTGGTGGCTTAATTCTATGCTACCGTTCATCTTGGAACGGATGCCGATAGGACTCTGACTTGGATGACCAATGGCAAGTTGCTTTTCGTCAAGTGGAAGGCCTTCATGGAGTTACTTGATGTGGAAGATCGCGGGCTTGAGACATCAGTAGGTTTCCGCCCTCACCGCAATACTACATCCACCCACAAGCAAGCCCTTTGGCCCTACTGCACTGTGAAGGTTCACCCAGTGACTAAGAAGGAAACCTATGAGCTGTCTCCGTATCTGAACATTCTTCATCGTGTCTTCCGTGAGACTCTCTTCCCTCGCGTCGGGAATCTAGATATGGTCCACTCATATCTCGTGGACATGCTTCTTTTCTGTCAGCATGAGAAGGAAGCAAACACTGGAGAGAGCCTGGATATTTCTCATGTTATGTGGTCTGAACTTCTTTCTGCCGTTTTTGAGCGCAAGTGCCCGATATATGGTCCATTCATCATGAGGCTCATTGAGAGGTCCTGGGCACAGATCTATCCCAGAGTGATGCTGGAAACTTGAGACTTGGTTTCCCATGAGATCAAGCGTCTAAGGAAGAAGGACAATTGGGTCACCCCAGCGCCTGAACCCGAGGGTCCGTCTGCTGCTGCTGCCATGGAGACCAAGGGTGGGACTGCCACTGATGATCATGAGGAGGACTTTGGGCCCTCTAGTGCAGAACCTTCATGGGCAAAGAAGCTTAAACGCAAGATGAAGAAGCTTTTCTGAATGGAGTCTCATGGTCAGTACATGACTCATGTGGCGGAGAAGCATGCCAGGGTGTGCCACAAGGAGCTCATGCGTCACCTGGGAGCGACAGTTGCCAGTGGTTCTGAGGGACAGATCACTGAAGAGGAGGAATGGATTCATCAGCATTGCCCTTGGACCGACTCCGACGCCGAGCAGTTTCCGACCAACGACGAAGATGCAGACGATCACGCTGAGATGTGATGTTCGAGATCCTCAGCTTGCCATCACCTGGAGTTGTAGCATCGCTCTTTGCCCTTTTGGTGTCTCGATGCCAAAGGGGGAGAGAGTGTAGGGATTTGTGTTGTTGCCGTGCTTCGAGTGTGTCTTTGTGTCATCTTGTGTTTTCTTGTGTGTTCTCTCGGTGTCTTTGTTTGGTTTGGTTTGGTGCCTGTGAGACCTAAGTTATAGACATATGGTGTGAGACATATGCTCCCTATCGCTACCTTATTACTTATGTCTATTCAGTACTGTAGTATATTATGAGTTGCATGCTTGTCCTATTTTATACTCTTCTCTCATATATCATGTGCTTAGAATTGTTGGACTATAAAATATAGTGGGAGTGTTGATCCGGATGTGTGTGTCTTGCTTTCCTAATGCTCCTCTAACTAGGTGCACACATTTAGGGGGAGACCGTCTATATTTTGTAGTTCTTAGTTTTCTTACTTTTATATCTTTTCCTTGTGCAAATCCCTAGTTGTCATCAATCCACCAAAAGGGGGGAGATTGTTGAGGCATATCTCTCTCGAGGTAGTTTTGGTGATTGATGACAACATGTTTGCGGACTAATCATGTGCGTTGAGTAGTTCATAGATTCATCCTTGGCACGAGACGTTTTCTTCCCTTCAGAGTGTCATTCAAGACGGTGTAGCTCTTTCGTTTCTCTTTTGGTGGACTAGTTGCGTAGAGGGCACCGTACTATCAAGAGGGGGTCCGCTGGGGTATTGCTTGGGTGGAATCAACATGTACACATCAGCTTCTCACCCTCAGAGCTCTTCCACTTCATTGCAGAGAGCTCTTCTCTTTCTGTGTCTTGTCTGGGTTCCAGCGGTAGTACCGTGCAACCCAGCGGTAGTACCGTTGAGGAGTCACAAGCGGCAGTACCGCCTCGCAGTACCGCTGGTGACTCCACAGTAGTAGTACCGCTGGCCTGCCTGGCACCACCGCCTCGTCCTCAGCCTCGACGGAGAGATCTTCTCTCTCTCTTTTCTGTGTCCCAGCGATAGTACCGCACTACCAGCGGTAGTACCGCCGAAGGGTCACAAGCGACAGTACCGCTCCCCAGCGATAGTACCGCCGGTGACCCCGCAGCTGTACTACCGTTGGGCTGTCTGGCCCCTACCGCCTCGACTCGAGGGCTCTTTTTCTCGTGTCGGGTTTTTCGGCACTAGTTGCGGCAGTAGAGGCCGTAGTACCGCTTCGGAGCGGTAGTACCGCCCTTACCACCGCGGTAGTACCGCGCTGGGTCCAGATCCCTGCTGCTCTTCTCTGCGCGGTAGTACCGCTAGCTGGAGCGGCAGTACCGCTGGCTCAGCGGTAGTACCGCCGCCCCATAGCGGTACTATGGCCCTGTGCGGGCCTGGTTGGTGGGGCAACGGTTGGATTGTTGCCCCCACTATAAAAGGGGGTCCCCTTCTTCCCCTTTGACTCACCTCTTCCTCCTCAAGCTCCATTAATGCTAAAGCTCCATTAATGCTCCAAGCTCCATTAATGTTCGAAGCTCCATTTTTGCCCGATCTATCTCTCTAGCCAATCAAACTTGTTGATTTGCTTGGGAGTGGTTGAGAAGGCCCCGATCTACACTTCCACCAAGGGATTTTCGATTCCCGCACTCATCCCTAGCGGATCTTGTTACTCTTGGGCGTTTGAGCACCCTAGACGGTTGAGGTCACCACAGAGCCATAGTCCATTGTGGTGAAGCTTCGTGGTATTGTTGGGAGCCTCCGATTAAGTTGTGGAGATTGCCCCAACCTTCTTTGTAAAGGTCCGGTTGCCGCCTTCAAGGGCACCAATAGTGGAATCACGGCATCTCGCATTGTGTGAGGGCATGAGGAGAATACGGTGGCCCTAGTGGCTTCTTGGGGAGCATTGTGCCTCCACACTGCTCTAACGGAGACGTACTTCCCCTCAAAAGGAAGGAACTTCGGTAACACATCCTCGTCTTCACCGGATCCACTCTTGGTTATCTCTTACCTTTACTTGTGCAAGCTCTTTAGTGTTACTTCTCTTGCTTGCTTGTATGCTTGTTGTTATTGCATCATATAGGTTGCTCACCTAGTTGCACATCTAGACAACCTACTTTGATGCAAAGTTTAATTTGGTAAAGAAAAGTTAAAAATTGGTAGTTGCCTATTCACCCCCCTCTAGTGAACCATATCGATCCTTTCATCTATGAATAATATTTAAATCTTCTCTGAATTCATTTATGTATGATTGGTTATCTTTGCAAGTCTCTTCGAATTATCAGTTTGGTTTGGCCTACTAGATTGATCTTTCTTGCAATGGGAGAAGTGCTTAGCTTTGGGTTCAATCTTGCGGTGTCCTTTCCCGGTGACAGTAAGGACAGCACGGCACGTATTGTATTGTTGCCATCGAGGATAACAAGATGGGGTTTTCTTCATATTGCATGAGTCTATCCCTCTACATCATGTCATCTTGCTTAAGGCGTTACTCTGTTTTTAACTTAATACTCTAGATGCATGCTGGATAGCGGTCGATGAGTGGAGTAATAGTAGTAGATGCAGGAAGGAGTCGGTCTACTTCTCTCGGACGTGATGCCTATATACATGATCATACCTAGATATTCTCATAACTATGCTCAATTAATTCAATTGCTCAACAGTAATTTGTTCACCCATCGTATAATACTTATGCTGTCAAGAGAAGCCACTAGTGAAACCTATGGCCCCCGGGTCTATTTTTATCATATTAATCTCCTACTACTTAGTTATTTATTTTGCTATTTACTTTGCGGTTATTTTACTTTGCATCTTTTATCACAAAAATACCAAAAATATTATCTTATCATATCTATCAGATCTCACTCTCGTAAGTGGCCCTATAGGGATTGACAACCCCTATTTGCGTTGGTTGCGAGGATTTATTTGTTTTGTGCAGGTGCGAGGGACTCGCGCGTAGCCTCCTACTGGATTGATACCTTGGTTCTCAAAAACAGAGGGAAATACTTACGCTACTTTGCTGCATCATCCCTTCCTCTTCAGGGAAAACCAACGCAGTGCTCAAGAGGTAGCAAGAAGGATTTCTGGCGCCGTTGCGGGGGAGGTCTACGCAAAAGTCAACATACCAAGTACCCATCACATACCCTTATCTCCCGCATTACATTATTTGTCATTTGCCTCTCGTTTTCCTCTCCCCCACTTCACCCTTGCCGCTTTATTCGCCCTCTCTCTCTATCCTCCCTCTCTATTTGCCTCTTTTTGCCTGCTTGCTTTTTGTTTGCTTATGTGTTAGTTTGTTTGCTTGTCGTTATGTCTAGTCCTTTACCTTCTGCTTCTATGTATGAAATTGGGGAAACTATTGTCAATAATAATTTTGATGCTCCTACTAAAGAACCCACTATCTCACATATAAAAAGATTCCGTGTTGGTAGTGGTAATATTATTGGAAAAGGAGTTATTCAAGATTTCTTTACTTGTGCCGGTGCTTTACCTTCTATGGGTAGTTCTATTCTTCATATAACTAGTAGTCTTGCGGACGCTATTGCCATGCTTGTAGTTGAGCTTGAAAGACAATTCGTGCACATGCATCCTTCTATACAAAGGATTTTCCTGGAATTCTCTAATATTGAGCATTCTTCTGTTAAGCGTGCCGCTACTATCTTTTTGGCTCATGAGTTTAGATTCATAATAAAAGAGGCCAAAGAAATCTTTGCACGTTATAGGATGGACGCTTGCCGTCCTCCCATAGAGGCTATCCTCTTTGATCAAGAAGAAATAATGCGCTTTCAATCTCTAGATTATGTTGCTTTCAATGAAAATCTTAGAAGAAGGGTTCCTACCAATGTTTTAGTTGATAGAATTTCTGAACTTAATGATGATTTGGCTATTCGAAATAATGAACTAGGATATTCTATTGAATATAGGCTCACAAAGTTCTGTCAAAAGAATGCTTATAATGATGAATTGGTTGTCCAATATGAAGGACCAAAGGAGGAACCTATACCTCCCAAGGTTGATCTTGGGGACTTTTGTCCCATTAAATTTAGCCCTTTTGATTAATTTTGCTTGCCTCAAAGAAAACTTGCTGCCGAACATAGATAATATGAAATGAGCTTTAATAATCTATCTTACTATTATGGCAATACCTAGATCTGTCCTCGCTTTTATGCCTAGCTAGGGGCGTTAAACGATAGCGCTTGTTGGGAGGCAACCCAATTTTATTTTTATTACTTTCTTTTTGCTCCTGTTTAGTAATAAATAATTTATCTAGACTCTGTTTTGGTTGTGTTTTTTTGTGTTTAATTAGTGTTTGTGCCAAGTAGAACCGTTGGGAAGACTTGGGGAAAGTCTTGTTGAACTTGCTGTAAAAAACAGAAACTTTAGCGCTCACCAGAACTGCTGTCATTTTTATTTGGAGAGTGATATTTAGTTAATTCTTTTTGAAGCTAATTAATAGATAAATTCCTCACGTTCAGAAATTTATTTTAGAATTTTTGGGGTTCCAGATCTTGCGCTAGCTACAGATTACTACAGACTGTTCTGTTTTTGACAGATTCTGTTTTTCGTGTGTTGTTTTCTTATTTTGATGAATCTATGGCTATTAAAATAGTTTATAAACCATAGAGAAGTTGGAATACAGTAGGTATAACACCAATATAAATAAATAATGAGTTAATTACAGTACCTTGAAGTGGTCTTTTATTTTCTTTCGCTAACGGAGCTCACGAGATTTTCTACTTTAAGTTTTGTGTTCTGAAGTTTTCAAGTTTTGGGTAAAGATTTGATGGATTATGCAACAAGGAGTGGCAAGAGACTAAGCTTGGGGATGCCCATGGCACCCCCAAGATAATCTAAGGACACCTAAAAGCCAAAGCTTGGGGATGCCCCGGAAGGCATCCCCTCTTTCGTCTACTTCTATCGGTAACTTTACTTGGAGCTATATTTTTATTTACCACATGATATGTGTTTTGGTTGGAGCGTCTTGTATGATTTGAGTCTTTGCTTGTTAGTTTAACACAATCACCCTTGCTGTACACACCTTTTGAGAGAGCCATACATGATTTGGAATTTGTTAGAATACTCTATGTGCTTCGCTTATATCTTTTGAGTTATATAATTTTGCTCTAGTACTTCACTTATTTCTTTTAGAGCATGGTGGTGGATTTGTTTTATAGAAACTATTGATCTCTCATGCTCCACTTAGATTATTTCGAGAGTCTTAATAGCATGGTAATTTTCTTAAAATCCTAATATGCTTGGTATACAAGATTAATAATAAAACTTTCTTATGAGTGTGTTGAATACTATGATAAGTTTGATACTTGATAATTGTTTTGAGATATAGAGATGGTGATATTAAAGTCATGCTAGTTGAGTAGTTGTGAATTTCAGAAATACTTGTGTTGAAGTTTGTGATTCCCGTAGCATGCACGTATGGTGAACCGTTATGTGATGAAGTCGGAGCATGATTTATTTATTGATTGTCTTCCTTAGGAGTGGCGGTCGGGGACGAGCGATGGTCTTTTCCTACTAATCTATCCCCCTAGGAGCATGCGCGTAATACTTTGCTTTTATAACTTGTAGATTTTTGCAATAAGTATATGAGTTCTTTATGACCAATGTTGACTCCATGGATTATACGCACTCTCATCCTTCCACCTTTGCTAGCCTCTCTAATACCGCGCACCTTTCGCCGATATCATACACCCACCATATACCTTCCTCAAAACAGCCACCATACCTACCTATTATGGCATTTCCATAGCCATTCAGAGATATATTGCCATGCAACTTTCCACCATTATGACACACTCCATCATTGTCATATTGCTTAGCATGATCATGTAGTTGACATCGTATTTGTGGCAAAGCCACCATTCATAATTCTGTCATACATGTCACTCATGAGTCATTGCATATCCCGGTACACCGCCTGAGGCATTCACATAGAGTCATATTTTGTTCTAAGTATCGAATTGTAATTGTTGAGTTGTAAGAAAAATAAAAGTGTGATGATCATCATTATTAGAGCATTGTCCCAGTGAGGAAAGGATGATGGAGACTATGATTCCCCCACAAGTCGGGATGAGACTCCGGACGAAAAATAAATAAAAGAGGCCAAAGAAGCCCAAATAAAAAAAGGAGAAAGAAAAGAGGCCATAAAAAACAGAAAAAGGCCCAAATAAAAAATGAGAGAAAAAGAGAGAAGGGACAATGTTACTATCCTTTTACCACACTTGTGCTTCAAAGTAGCACCATGATCTTCATAGTAGAGAGTCTCTCATGTTATCACTTCCATATACTAGTGGGAATCTTTCATTATAGAACTTGGCTTGTATATTCCAATGATGGGCTTCCTCAAATTGCCCTAGGTCTTCATGAGCAAGCAAGTTGGATGCACACCCACTTAGTTTATTTTTGAGCTTTCATATACTTATAGCTCTAGTGCATCCGTTGCATGGCAATCCCTACTCACTCACATTTATATCTATTGATGGGCATCTCCATAGCCCGTTGATACGCCTAGTTGATGTGAGACTATCTTCCCCCTTTTTGTCTTCTCCACAACCACCATTCTATTCCACCTATTGTGCTATATCCATGGCTCACGCTCATGTATTACGTGAAAATTGAAAAAGTTTTCAGAATTTCAAAAGTATGAAACAATTGCTTGGCTTGTCATCGGGGTTGTGCATGATTTAAATATTTTGTGTGGTGAAGATAGAGTATAGACAGACTATATGATTTTGTAGGGATAACTTTCTTTAGCCATGTTATTTTGAGAAGACATAATTCCTTTGTTAGTATGCTTGAAGTATTATTATTTTTAATGTCAATATGAACTTTTGTCTTGAATCTTTCAGATCTGAATATTAATACCACAATTAAGAAGAATTACATTAAAATTATGCCAAGTAGCACTCCGCATCAAAAAATCTGTTTTTTATCATTTACCTACTCGAGGACAAGCAGGAATTAAGCTTGGGGATGCTTGATACATCTCCAACGTATCTCTAATTTTTGATTGCTCCATGCTATATTATCTACTGTTTTAGACATTATTGGGCTTTATTATCCACTTTTACATTATTTTTGGGACTAACCTATTAACCGGAGGCCCAGCCCAGAATTGTTGTTTTTGCCTGTTTTAGGGTTTCGAAGAAAAGGAATATCAAATGGAGTCCAAACGGAATGAAACCTTTGGGAACGTGATTTTTAGGAAGATTATGATCTGGGAGACTTGGACCCTACGTCAAGAAAGAAAACAGGAGGGCACGAGGTAGGGGGGCGTGCCCACCCGCACCAGGCGCGCCCTCCACCCTCGTGGGCCCCCTGTTGCTCCACCGACGTACTCCTTCCTCCTATATATACATACGTACCCCCAAACGATCACATACAGAGCCAAAACCCTAATTCCACCGTCGTAACTTTCTGTATCCACGAGATCCCATATTGGGGCCTGTTCCGGAGCTCCGCCGGAGGGGGCATCGATCACGGATGGCTTCTACATCAACACCATAGCCTCTACGATGAAGTGTGAGTAGTTTACCTCAGACCTACGGATCCATAGTTAGTAGCTAGATGGATTCTTCTCTCTTTTTGGATCTCAATATAGTTTTCTCCCCCTCTCTTGTGGAGATCTATTCGATGTAATCTTCTTTTTGCGGTGTGTTTGTTGAGACCGATGAATTGTGGGTTTATGATCAAGTCTATCTATGAATAATATTTGAATCTTCTCTGAATTCTTTTATGTATGATTGGTTATCTTTGCAAGTCTCTTCAAATTATAAGTTTGGTTTGGCCTACTAGATTGATCTTTCTTGCAATGGGAGAAGTGCTTAGCTTTGGGTTCAATCTTGCGGTGTCCTTTCCCGGTGACAGTAAGGGCAACAAGGCACGTATTGTATTGTTGCCATCGAGGATAACAAGATGGGGTTTTCTTCATATTGCATGAGTCTATCCCTCTACATCATGTCATCTTGCTTAAGGCGTTACTCTGTTTTTAACTTAATACTCTAGATGCATGCTGGATAGCGGTCGATGAGTGGAGTAATAGTAGTAGATGCAGGCAGGAGTCGGTCTACTTGTCTCGGACGTGATGCCTATATATATGATCATACCTAGATATTCTCATAACTATGTTCAATTCTGTCAATTGCTCAACAGTAATTTGTTCACCCACCGTAGAATACTTATGCTCTCGAGAGAAGTCACTAGTGAAACCTATGGCCCCCGGGTCTATCTTTATCATATTAATCTCCTACTACTTAGTTATTTCCTTTGCTTTTTACTTTGCCTTTATTTTACTTTGCATCTTTTATCATAAAAATACCAAAAATATTATCTTATCATATCTATCAGATCTCAATCTCGTAAGTGGCCCTATAGGGATTGACAACCCCTATTTGTGTTGGTTGCGAGGATTTATTTGTTTTGTGCAGGTGCGAGGGACTTGCGCGTAGCCTCCTACTGGATTGATACCTTGGTTCTCGAAAACCGAGGGAAATACTTACGCTACTTTGCTGCATCATCCCTTCCTCTTCGGGGAAACTAACGCAGTGCTCAAGAGGTAGCAGTAGGCGCGCCCCACCCTCGTGGGACAGGGTGTGGGCCCCTGGCCTTGATTCTTTCGCCAGTATTTTTATATATTCCAAAAATATTCTCCGTTGATTTTCAGGTCATCCCGAGAACTTTTATTTCTGCACAAAAATAACACCATGGCAATTCTGCTGAAAACATCATCAGTCCGGGTTAGTTCCATTCAAATCATGCAAGTTAGAGTCCAAAACAAGGGCAAAAGTGTTTGGAAAAGTAGATATGATGGAGATGTATCAGACACCGATCTGGATGACTCTAAGTCTCGATCTAGATACATATCAAAATGGGAGCAATTAGCTAGAGTAGCTCCGTGCAAAGCATTGTTGACATAGAAAAATTGCAAAATACATGCGGCTCTGAATGTGGCAGACCTGTTGACTAAATTTCTCTAACAAGCAAAACATGATCACCCTTTGGGTGTTAATCACATAGCGATGTGAACTAGATTATTGACTCTAGTAAACCCTTTGGGTGTTAGTCAAACGGAGATGTGAATTAATCACATAAAGATGTGAACTATTGGTGTTAAATGACATGACGATGTGAACTAGATTATTGACTCTAGTGCAGGTGGAAGACTGAAGGAAATATGCCCTAGAGGAAATAATAAAGTTGTTATTTATATTTCCTTATATCATGATAAATGTTTATTATTCATGCTAGAATTGTATTAATCGAAACTTAGTACATGTGTGAATACATGGACAAACAGAGTGTCCCTAGTATGCCTCTACTTGACTAGCTCATTAATCAAAGATCATTAGCTTTCCTAGCCATGGACATGTGTTGTCATTTGATGAATGGGATCACATCATTAGAGAATGATGTGATGGACAAGACCCATCCGTTAGCTTAGCATAATGATCATTCAGTTTTATTGCTACTGCTTTCTTCATAACTTATACATGTTCCTCAGACTATGAGATTATGCAGCTCCCGAATACCCGAGGAACACCTTGTGTGCTATCGAACGTCACAACGTAACTGGGTGATTATAAAGATGCTCTATAGGTGTCTACGATGGTGCTTGTTGGGTTGTCATAGATCGAGATTACGATTTTGTCACTCCGTGTATCGGAGAGGTATCTATGGGCCCTCTCAGTAATGCACATCACTCTAAGCCTTGCAAGGATTGTGAATAATGAGTTAGTTGCGGGATGATGCATTATGGAACGAGTAAAGAGACTTGATGGTAACGACATTGAACTAGGTATAAGGATACCGACGATCGAATCTCGGGCAAGTAACATACCGATGACAAAGGGAACAACGTATATCGTTATGCGGTTTGGCCGATAAAGATCTTCGTAGAATATGTGGGAGCCAATATGAACATCTAGGTTCCGCTATTGGTTATTGACCGGAGACGTGTCTCTGTCATGTCTACATTGTTCTCGAACCCGTAGGGTCCGCACGCTTAACGTTCGGTTTTGATGTACCGAAATTTGTTCGGAGTCCCAGCTGAGATCGGGGACATGAA
The DNA here is from genome assembly GCF_003073215.2 of Triticum urartu. Classification (NCBI taxonomy): domain Eukaryota; kingdom Viridiplantae; phylum Streptophyta; class Magnoliopsida; order Poales; family Poaceae; genus Triticum; species Triticum urartu. The sequence goes on from NC_053023.1 coordinate 144,786,973, forward strand.
GAGGAGTCTCAAAATGGTCGAGATGTAAAGATCGATATATTGGAAGGCTATATTCGGACATCGGAAAGGTTCTTAGTGATTCGGGTATTTTTCAGAGTACCGGAGAGTTACGGGAATTCGTATTGGGCCTTAATGGGCCATACGGGAAAGGAGAGAAAGGCCTCAAGGGTGACCGCGCCCCTTCCCCATGGACTGGTCCGAATTGGACTAAGGAAAGAGGGCGCCCCCTTCCTTCCTTCTCCTTCTCCATTCCCTTTTTCCTATTCCATGTGGGAGGTGGAATCCTACTAGGACTAGGGAGTCCTAGTAGGACTCCACACTTTGGCCGCGTCCTATGAGGGCCGGCCTCCTCCTCCCTCCATCTTTTATATACGTGGCCAGGGGGCACCCCAGAGACACACAAGTTTATCATTGATCTCTTAGCCGTGTGTGGTGCCCTCCTCCACCATAATCCACCTCGGTCATATTGTAGCGGTGCTTAGGCGAAGCCCTGTTCCGGTAGCATCATCATCACCGTCATCACACCGTCTTGCTGATGAAGCTCTCCCTCGACACTCTGCTGGATCATGAGTTCGTGGGACATCACCGAGCCGAACGTGTGCAGATCACGGAGGTGCCGTACTTTTTCTACTAGGATCGGTCGATCGTGAAGACATACCACTACATCAACCGCGTTGTCATAACGCTTCCACTTTAGTGTTGAACCAAAACTAGGATCTGTCTATGAGGGTACGTGGACAACACTCTCCCCTCTCATTGCTATGCATCACCATGATCTTGCGTGTGCGTAGTATTTTTTTCAAATTACTGCGTTCCCCAACAAATAAGATCACCATCGCACACTCCCTTTACCTTCGGGATTAGTGTTGAACCAAAAATAAATGTTATTTAGTGTTTGCGTTGAGCATGAATATGACTAGATCATGTTTATTGCAATACATTATTCATTTAAGTCAAAGAATAATTGTTGTTCTATTTACATGAATAAAACCTTCTATGGTCATACACTCAATATAAATGGTTTATTGAATCTCGATCGTGGTGATACACATATTCATAATATTGATGCCAAAATATGAAAAGTTGATAATGATAGTGCAGCATATTTGTGGCACTGCTGTTTAGGTCATATTGGTGTAAAGTGCATGAAGAAACTCCATGCGGGTGGACTTTTGGAATCATTTGATGCTTGCGAACCATGCATCATGGGCGAGATGATTAAAACTCCATTCTCCGGAACAATGGAGCGAGCCACTGACTTACTGGAAATAATACATACCGATGTATGCGGTCCGATGAGTGCTGAGACTCGCGGCAGGTATCGTTATTTTCTGACCTTCACAGATGATTTGAGCAGATATGGGTATATATACTTAATGAAACACAAGTCTGAAACATTTGAAAAGTTCAGAGAATTTTAGAGTGAAGTGGAGAATCATCATAACAAGAAAATAAAGTGTCTGCGATCTGATCGTGGAGGCGAATATTTGATTTATGAGTTTGGCCTTCATTTAAAACAATGTGGAATAGTTTCGCAACTCACGCCACCCGGAACACCACAACGTAATGGTGTGTCCGAGTGTCGTAACCGTACTTTATTAGATATGGTGCGATATATGATGTCTCTTACCGATTTACCACTATCGTTTTGGGGTTATGCACTAGAGACTGTTGGATTCATGTTAAATAGGGCACCATCTAAATCCGTTGAGATGACACCGTATGAACTATGGTTTGGCAAGAAACCTAAGTTGTCATTTCTTAAAGTTTGGGGTTGCGATGCTTATGTGAAAAAGCTTCAGCCTGATAAGCTCGAACCCAAATCGGAGAAGTGTGTCTTCATAGGATACCCAAAAGAAACTGTTGGGTACACCTTCTATCACAGATCCAAAGGCAAGATCTTTGTTGCTAAAAATGGATCCTTTCTAGAGACGGAGTTTCTCTCGAAAGAAGTGAGTGGGAGGAACGTAGAACTTGGTGAGGTAACTGTACCATCTCTCGAATTGGAAAGTAGCTCATCATAGAAAACCATTCACGTGATGCCTTCACCAACTAGAGAGGAAGATAATGATAATGATCAAGAAACTTTAGATCAAGTTACTACTGAACCTCATAGGTCAATAAGAATACATTCCGCACCAGAGTAGTACGGTAATCCTATTCTGGAAGTCATGTTACTAGACCATGACACACCTATGAACTCTGCGGAAGCGATGATGAGCCCAGATTCCACAAAATGGCTTGAGGCCATGAAATCTGAGATGGGATCCATGTATGAGAACAAAGTGTGGACTTTGGTGGACTTGCCCAATGATCATCAAGCCATTGAGAATAAATGGATCTTAAAGAGGAAGATGGACGCTGATTATAGTGTTACTATCTACAAAGGTCGACTTGTCGCGAAAGTTTTTCGACAAGTTCAAGATGTTGACCACGATAAGATTTTCTCACTTGTATCGATGCTTAAAGTCTCTCCGAATCATGTTAGCAATTGCCGCATTTTATGAAATATGGTAAATGGATGTCAAAACTGCATTCCTTAATGGATTTATTAAATAAGAGTTGTATATGATGCAACCAGAAGGTTTTGTCAATCATAAAGGTGCTAATAAAGTGTGCATGCTCCAGCGATCCATCTACGGACTGGTGCAAGCATCTCGGAGTTGGAATATACGCTTTGATGAGTTGATCAAAGCATATAGTTTTATACAGACTTGCGGCAAAGCATGTATTTACAAGAAAGTGAGTGGGAGCACTACAACTTTTCTGATAAGTATATGTGAATGACATATTGTTGATCGGAAATGATGTAGAATTTTTTGGAAAGCATAAAGGAGTGTTTGAAAGGAGTTTTCCAAAGAAAAGACTATGGTGAAGTTGCTTACATATTGGGCATCAAGATCTATAGAGATAGATCAAGACGCTTGATAAGAATTTTCAATGAGTACATACCTTGACAAGATTTTGAAGTAATTCAAAATGGATCAGACAAAGACGGAGTTCTTGCCTGAGTTGTAAGGTATGAAGTTGAGTAAGACTCAAAAACCCGGCCGCGGCAGAAAATAGAGAGAGAATGAAAGTCATTCCCTATGCCTCAACCATAGGTTCTATAAAGTATGCTATGATGTGTACCAGACCTATTGTGTACCTTGCCATGAGTTTGGCAAGGGGGTACGATAGTGATCCAGGAGTGGATCACTAGATAGAGGTCAAAGTTATCCTTAGTTACCTAAGAGGACTAAGGAGATATTTCTCGGTTATGGAGGTGATAAAGAGTTTGTCGTAAAGAGTTACATCGATGCAAGCTTTTACATCGATCCAGATGACTCTGAGTCTCAATCTGGATACATATTGAAAGTGGGAGCAATTAGCTAGAGTAGGTCCATGCAGAGCATTGTAGACATAGAAAATTTGCAAAATACATACGGCTATGAATGTGACAGACCCGTTGACTAAACTTCTCTCACAAGAAAAACATGATCACACCTTAGTACTCTTTAGGTGTTAATCACATAGCGATGTGAACTAGATTATTGACTCTAGTAAACCCTTTGGGTGTTAGTCACATGGCGATGTGAACAAATCACATAAATATGTGAACTATTGGTGTTAAATCACATGACGGTGTGAACTGGATTATTGACTCTAGTGCAAGTGGGAGATTGAAGGAAATATGCCCTAGAGGCAATAATAAAGTTGTTATTTTATATTTCCTTATATCATGATAAATGTTTATTATTCATGCTATAATTGTATTAACCGGAAACTTGATACATGTGTGAATACATAGACAAAACATTGTGTCCCTAGTAAGCCTCTGCTACACTAGCTCGTTAATCAAAGATGGTTAAGTTTCCAAACCATAGACATGTGTGGTCATTTGATGAACGGGATCACATCATTAGGAGAATGATGTGATGGACAAGACGCATCCGTTAGCTTAGCATAATGATCATTAAGTTTTATTGCTATTGCTTTCTTCATGACTTATACATATTCCTTTGGCTATGAGATTATGCAACTCCCGGATACCGGAGGAACACCTTGTGTGCTATCAAACGTCACAACGTAACAGGGTGATTATAAAGATGATCTAAAAGTATCTCCTAAGGTGTTTGTTGGGTTGGCATAGATCGAGATTAGGATTTGTCACTCCGGGTATCGGAGAGGTATCTCTGGGCCCTCTTGGTAATGCACATCATAATAAGCCTTGCAAGTAATGTGACTAATGAGTTAGTTACGGGATGATGCATTACAGAACGAGTAAAGAGGCTTGTTGGTAACGAGATTGAACTTGGTATGAAGATATTGACAATCAAATCTCGGGCAAGTACCATACCGATGACGAAGGGAATAACGTATGTTGTCATTACGGTACGACCGATAAAGATCTTCGTAGAATATGTGGGAACCAATATGAGCATCCAGGTTCTGTTGTTGGTTATTGACCGGAGAGGTGTCTCGGTCATGTCTACATAGTTCTCGAACCCGTAGGGTCCGCACGCTTAACGTTCGATGACGATTTTGTATTATATGAGTTATGTGATTTGGTGACCGAATGTTATTCGGAGTCCCGGATGAGATCACGGACATGACAAGGAGGCTCGAAATGGTCGAGAGGTAAAGATTCATATATAGGACGATAGTATTCAGACACCGAAAGTGTTCCGGGGGTACCGGGTACATATTGGGTCACCGGAAGTGGTTCTGGGCACCCCCCCTCGGCAAACATATGGGCCTTATTGGGCCAAGGGCGGGATAGACCATCCCCTAGTGGGCTGGTGCGCCCCATATGGGCCGATCTAAGTGGAGAAAGTAAAAGGGGAGGAGTAAAGGAAATAGAGGGAATAGGATTCCCCCTTCCTTTCCCGTTTCCCCTCTCCCCTCTTTCCTTCCCCACTTCGGAGATAAGGAAAGGGGGAGGCCGAATTGGAGGAGGCCCCCATGTAGGATTCCTCCTAATTGGGGCGGCCCAAGGCTACTCCCCTCCCCCTCCCACCTATATATACATGGGGAGGGGGCGCCTAGAAGACAAACCAACCGTTGCTAGCAGTGTGCGGCGCCCCCCTCCGCAGTTTACACCTCCAGTCATATTCACGTAGTGCTTAGGCGAAGCCCTGCGCGGATCACTTCACCATCACCATCACCACGCCGTCGTGCTGACAGAACTCTCCTTCGACACTTTGCTGGATCAAGAGTTCGAGGGACGTCATCGAGTTGAACGTGTGCAGAACTCGGAGGTGTCGTACGTTCGGTGCTTGATCGATCGGAACAAGAAGAAGTTCGACTACATCAACCGCGTTGTCAAACGCTTCCGCTTTCGGTCTATGAGGGTATGTGGACACACTCTCCCCCTCTCATTGCTATGCATCTTCTAGATAGATCTTGCGTGAGCGTAGGAATTTTTTTAAATTGCATGTTGCGTTCCCCAACATTTAGATTATATTTTCGTAGCATTCGGCCCGCAACTACTCCAAACACCGTTGCAACCCCTGCACCTCCCCCAATTGATTTCCCTATGGCTTCTTCATCGCTCTCTCGAACGTCCTTTCTCACCTTCAATGGCGCACCATGGTATTTTTGCAAAAAACTCTGTTGTTCTCTTTGATTATTACAAATAAGCTACAAAACTACACATCGATAGTCCACCTGTAATGGAAAAAAATTTGACCCACAAATTAAAGTACTACAAACTACGCACCAAGGGGGCCACCCGTCATGAAACAAATTGGACCCATATATAAATAAATTAAGAAGGACAAGGATCGAACATGCGACCAGGGCCTTCAAGCCGCACATTAATAGGGAACATAGTACATCAACGTTTGTTGTACCCCCCTTTGTTGATATAATTTTTTTATATTACCAAAACCTATTTAATGGATAACATGTTTAATATTATTTTTAGTACATTAGTGGGACTGGCTTGTTAGCACGTACTATTCTCCTTCACTTACTGGTGGGTTCCATGTCCGCTCTCTCTCTCCTCCCCTTCTACGTTTAGACGCATGGGCAAACACGAAGAACTCATGGGCGATGTTGTTGTTGACCATATCTGGACGCGTTCACAAGTTATGGCACCAGTTTCACGTACAACTAGTACTAGTCAATGTGTACGTGCAATGCACGTTGCTTTGGAAGTATATTAAGTGCATGCAGATATTAAGTAGGATATTATTTGCGTGTTACTATGTGATTAGCACTATTTTTGGCATGAAATTAACTACACGCTAAACGTGTTGAGGGCTCGACATTGAAGCAGTCTAGGTCATCGGATTGACATGATTAGATGGCCGAGATTAATTGGTTCTGCCCCTTTGCACTAGTGTGCGTCAGTCCTAAACAAACGGTTTTTAACCCCTTTCCGCGACAACATATGGAACCGTCTCCAAGTGAGTGTGGGCGATAGGGGGTCCTTCCCACACGACCCAGAAACCGTGAGGGATAGGGAGCCTTGATGCATAGTTGTCCCCGTATGACCGTTTCCGATATCTCGAATATCCCAAATGCTTCATCCTTGCCACTCGTTTGTGCTTGCATTGCCATTTCAGTCGAAGTTTTGTGGTTCTACCTAAAACCAGGCAGATTCTAAGCACGACAGTTTTCTAGGAAGATTCTAGGCACGAGAGATTTACGATGCCTGGCACATCACAAACAGTTCATGATTATAAACCATGTACGATAGGTAAACAATCACACACATTTAGTTTTCCCGCACCGTATGTGATAGTGTCTGACATCACACACGCTTTGCAAATGGCAACTGTGTGCATGCTTGCACACGTTTCCTCTCTGTGAACCGTCTCGGATTATGGTGTATATCGCAAACGTTTGTGTTTTGCCAACCGTGTGTGCCGTAATGACCTGCACAACGTAATTTCGCCCTAATTTAATTGCTGCTATTTAAAATTGTACCTAATTTAAACTTGAAAGTAGGCTATAGCTTTATTCATATCCATCAGGTTCAAACAACAAATGCATTATTCGATTCACAGGTACATATGTTTAAGAATTACAGAAGCACCAAATAGAGAATGATGTACCAGGGTTGTATACTTGTACTATTACAGATGGTAAATAAAGAGGCGACAGACATTCCAGTTGCTAAACAAGGTGAAGCGGAATGGCCCTATTATGCTCTCTTGGATGCAGAAGGCATGCATGACTCTAGTCCAACCCCTTGTGATGGCCGACCGCCAATCATGTAGTTTGAGAGGTAATCTTGAGTAAACTGCTTCGGGGTCCACTTCAAAAGAAAAAAGATTCCGATATTGTCATCTAACACAACTCATTACGGGAAGTAAAAAGAAGCATACGGGGTTCTTACTTACCATCATGCAGTTCACTGTTGTCTTGCATAAAGTGTAGACAAATAGTTAAATTGACATCTTTTGACCCATTTTAGTAACAATCATTCTCAGTTTCATCACTTGATGCTGGTTCATGAATATCTCATTGCCCCATACGCAGAAAGGGTCGAAGTGTGGATCTTTGGCAATGATATATGTACCTAAAAGCACCAAGTTAATATTAGAAGCTAAACAACAATTGAAAAATGATGTAGTACAACACTCCATCCATCCCATTATATAAGATTTTATTACATGTATATCTAGACATCATCAGAACATTAAGGTAACACTCTTCCTTGTTGCTATGTAGCCTGGGATTGCATATTTAATCATTCAGTACAATGCATGTTGCTAAAACGAAAAGGCATGTTAACTGCAATATCCTTAACAACAACCAAATATCGTAATTCATAGTGGTATTGTTGAAACTGTTATTGATGAAATTGAACTGCACAGCAAATAGTTGCACATATAGAGCTTCACATTGTGAAGAACTGAAATAAACAAGTCATAAGGTTCAACCAAAAGTAGCATGCATTCAAACATAAATATAGATAGTTTTGCATAACCAAACATAAAACGTAAATTTAAACTAAGCTAAACTACTTTCAGTCCAAGTAGAGGTCGAGCCAATCCTTCCTCGTCATGTACGGTGTGCCGCGAGCCGGGTCCGGGCCAGTACCGTCGTCGGGGTCATTGGGGAAGGCACTCCTCTACTCGTCGATGTTGATCTCCTCGTCCTCGGGGCCCACCTTGACGCCCTCCGCACCGCCGCCTTCGACCTCGTCATCAGAGGAGAGCGTGATAACCTCGCCGCCCTCCGCGCCATCGTCCTCGCCGCCTTCGACCTCGTCATCGGAGGAGAGCGCGATAACCTCACCACCCTCCGCGCTAGCAAAGATTGCCCACTCCACCTCCAGGAGCTCCTAGTGCTGCCGGCGGAGCTCTTGCATGTAGGCCTCGTCGGCGGCCTCGGCCTCGAGACGCTCCCATGCCTCGCGGACCTCCCGCGCCATAGCCGAGCTCACTACCCCTGGCTCCAGTGTAAAGAGGTGGACCGGACATGTGCCGAAGGGGAAATTGAGCCTAGCCGCCACACCGTGGTAGCGGACCTGCCAGCGGTCGTACTCCATGGCCGCGAGCTCGGCCGTGTGGATGCTACCGAGCCACCGGTCGGTGTGGGTCTCTCGATCTGTAAACTCGGCGACCCACGTCCCCCACCGCCGCTGCCGGACCCCGAGGTAGGACTTCGTCGGTTATCGGGTCCGGGGGAGGACGTGGAAGACCTCGAACCAGCGTAGGTGTGCGGTGGTGGGCGGATCGGGGGACCGGCGACGGCGGATCGGGCCCACGGAGGACGACGGGGACACCTCGACGGCCACCTCACCGACGTCGGGTAAAAAGGCCGCGATAAACCTCTTTTTGGCCATTGGCTACTCGAGCTCCCCGGCACACAGGCAGAGGTTGTGGATGGAGGCGCCGGCGATGGTGGCGACCTACCAATGGTTTCGAGGGGTGTGTGTGTCTGTGTGAGTGGAGGTTGTGTTCGAGGAAATACCGTAGCAATTGAAAATTTTACTAGGCAGGAGTAACAAGGCGGGGCTACTGAAAATTTGGATCAAGGACGAGCAGATATTTTTGATATTGCGAGGGATGCAGAGGCGGGAGTTTTGGGGGAGCGAGCTAGTGTGCTTGACACGCCGGCTGTGGAACGTAGCCGACGCACCTTCTCGCGTAAGCCATAGGCGTACTATACACCGACGGTGGTCCAAGATATTTTGTACTACATCTCACATGGTTGGTGAGAATAAACTGTGTGGGATCTACTTGATTTGAATTACAAAATGGGGTCATAGCGGCAATGGATGGTGTTTAAATTCCTAGACCTTTTATCTACAGTGAACATGCAACTGTATGTGTGCCGTAAAAGAATTGGAATTATTCAGGGTTCGTTTAGACATTTCATACATTAAACTGGTTTTCTAGCCATTTCAGGTGCACAATTGAAAATTAAACTACATGCACAAGCTCCGGTGCATACAAATTGGTTGAAAAATCAAATATGTGTCCTTCAGTGCATGCTTAGGTCCCATGGAAGAAATGGGAATGAATTTTTTGGGGTTCGTTTGGCCTTTTTTATACATTAATTGGGTTTTCTAGGCATTTTATGTGCATAATTCAAATTTGAACTACAAGCACATGCTCCAATGCACCAAAGTTGGTTGAAAAATCACACGTGTGTCCTTGGGTGAATTTCTAGGTCCCATGCAAGAGATGGGAATGAAATTCAAACACCATGGCACTGTTGATTGCTGGCAAAATGTTGAGATGCCTAGTTTTTAATTTCTAGTAAATCCAAAACTCGTCTGAAATTCATAAAACTTGGCATGCTATCATGGACCGGCATCAACATGTCGTGGTGAAAATTTGTCCCATTTCGGGCAGGTTCGGGTATAAGCTTCTCACAAACCAGAGCTTCTCACAACAAGCATGATGGTTTCGATAGGGAACGTACCACCTTTGGTGACGGGACGATATCCGTTGCCTCTTATTGCTTTCAAAAAATTTCTAGTGTCAACATAGAACAACAGGAGTGTTGTGTTCAATCTTGGAATTTTTTGGGGTTCGTTTGGCCTTTTTATGCATTAACTGAGTTTTCAATGCATTTATGTGCATAATTCAAATTTCAACTACATGCACATGCTCCCGTGCATATAAATTGGTTGAAAAATCAAAGTTGTGTCCTTGGGTGCATGCTTAGGTCTCATGCAAGAAATGAGAATGAATTTCAAACACCAGGGCACTGTTGATTGCCGGCAAAACATTGAGATGCCTGGTTTTTAAATTCTAGTAAATCCAAAACACGTCTAAAATTCATGAAACTTGGCATGCTTTCATGGAGCGGCATCAACATGCCGTGGTAAAATTTTTGTCCCGTTTGGGGCAGGTTTAGGTATATGCTTCTCACAAACCACAGCTTCTCACAACAAGCATCATGGTTTCGGTAGGGAACGTCCCACCTTTGGGGACGAAACGATATCCACTGCCTCTTATTGCTTCCAATTTTTTTTCTCGTGTCAATATAGAACAATAGGAGTGTTGTGTCAATTTTTGTGATTTTTTGGGGTTCATTTGGACATTTTTATGCATTAACTGAGTACTCAATGCATTTATGTGCATAATTCAAATTTGAACTACATGCACATGCTCCAGTGCATATAAATTGGTTGAAAAATCAAATCTGTGTCCTTGGGTGCATTCTTAGGTCCCATGCAAGAAATGGGAATGAATTTCAAACACCAGGGCACCGTTGATTGCCGACAAAACATTGAGATGTCTGATTTTTAAATTCTAGTAAATCCAAAACTCGTCTGAAATTCATGAAACTTGGCATGCTATCAAGGAGTGGCACCCGACATGATGTGGTATTTTTCGTTTCCATTTTGAGAGAAGGCGCACTCGAATAATGACAGCCAACAAAGGCATTTTGAAAAAATACCTGCCACTTTAATAGCTCAAACGTTTGTATCTTTCAAACCATGTGTGTTCTGTTAACCATTCACGTGATGCCACGTGTCTTGGTTTTAATGGCTGTAGGAGGTGCCGTGCGGACAGCTGCTTGACCTTGACTGAACAGGAGGCGTGCGAGCGCAGTCTGGTGCGCAAGCTGACCGAGAGGCGTGCAAGCTGTCCTCCAATGCGCAGTCTCATCGGGAAGCGTGCGAGCTGTACGCTGTGCAGGCTCACTGGGAAGCGAGCCCTTTGACTTCCATGGCCGCCCGCCTTCCTTGCCATTAATGGCGCCTGAGCCGCTATTTAATACGGGCGGCCTTACTATTCGCCTCCCATTCCCCTCCTCCCGCAGACCTTCACCGCCATGGCGCGGAATGATCATCTGCCACTAGTCTTCAAGTTTGGTGAAGTCAACTCCAAGCCGCAGGAGATAGAAACTAAGTAGGAATGGGGCCTCATGGACATGGCCCAGAACGAGCTGGCCGCGGCGGTTGCTGCCCCCGCTCCCGTCCCAGCTCCCATCCCGGCGCCCGCGCCAGCGACCATCCCTGTAGCATTGACGGGCTGGTCACCGAGCACTATCACAGAGCTAGAAGCTGCGGGCGTCAGCGAGGTCTCCACGGAACCGCGCAAGCTCGTGTACATGTCAGCGCCAGTGCCCGTGCGTGCCCTCCACCCACCGTGGCGCCGGCCCCCGTGCATTTGGCTGCACCGTTCGCTCTCGTGCGCGCCCCTCCACCCACCGCGACGCCGGTCCCCATGCGTTTGGTTGCACCTGCGGTGCCCGTGCCCATGCCCGTGCGCCCCCTAGCGGCATGGGACGCTGTCGTTGACCGCTACCTCTCAGCGGCGCCAGTTGCCGTCCCCCCGCGCCCCGCCCATCGATCGGACGATGACATGATGTTTGATTTACAAGTGAAGAACATTTTGTGCTGCCTTGAAGACTTCAACAACGGCGTCCCGGAGAACGACAATGACAAGACGGCGCGGCTTGTCGCCTCCGCTGCCGCCGGAAATATTTTTTGGGGGTTTAATACTGTATCTCGAATTCTCGATCATATGAATATAAATTCGTAGTGTGACTGAATGAAAGATATGGTTTGAACGAACTTGCATTTTTCTCTCTTAATGTACAGACTTATCAAACGATTTTCTTTTAAAAAATGTCAATGGTTTTTAAATATAAAACACTCATCGCAAACGTTTTAGTTAGACACCCGTATGCAAACCAACAACTTCCCCGGGAAGCCAAGGGAAAATGTGCCGAGCAGGATTTCTGCATGCCTTCAACGCAAACAGTTGTTTTGCATGACCTGTGTGCAACCACGTACAAACAATTGGGTAAGATTTGCATGTCTGTCATTTTGGGTATGTTGCCATTTCTCAAACTGGAAAGATTGACATTTGTTTATCTAGTAACATTGCCATTTGTCAACCTTGTAACACTGCGATTTGTCAAAATATGCAGCTACAAATCACTAGCACTATCTAATTTTTGCAACTAAAATCACTAGCACTGTTCATATGGACACCACTAGCAGGCGTGAGTTTATGGACGCATATGCAAATGTAGCATTGATTACATACAACAAGTCATCAACCCATAACGACAATGAGGATTGTAAGTGCATCTAGTGTCACCCCTAGATGGTTTTGGAGTATTGACGACAAACCTAGTTGAGGGACTAATGTGTTTGTGAGAATTGCAGGATAACACAGGTAGAAGTCCCTCATTGATTCGGTTTTCCTACCAGAGATGACCCCTAAAAATGTATGAAGACATTGAAGTCAAAGGCGGTATGTGAAGATATTCACATTGAAGACTATGGCAAGAGAATACATCGCATGAAGACTATGGAGCGCGAAGATTTAGATCTTTCGTAGTTCTTTTTCTTCTTTGTTGAGTCATAGGAACCACCGTATTGTTAAGTGGGGTCCAAGAGAACCAGTCAGAATGACTGAAGTGATGTTTAACCAAAATCCTATGTCTTCGAGTGAAGACTATGAGAGCGAATCTTGTCCAGAGTTGGACAAGTCAGCTTTGCTTGTAGCCCAAGTAAAGTTGCCGTGTGTGTTTGAAATATGACCGTTGGAACACGTGTCAGTTCCTTAGTGACCCAGGGTCATTTCGGACAAATCAGGCCGGGTTGCCTAGTGGCTATAAATAGCCCACCCCCTACAACCATAAACGGTTGGCTGCTTAGAGTTAGAGTATGGCTTTTGTCGTTTGAGAGCAACCCACCTCGAAGCCTTTGAGAGAGAATTCCTTGCGAGGATAAATCCCTAAACACCCAGAGCCAAAGAGTGTTAGGCATCACTTAAGTCTTCCTGTCTGTGTGATCTGAAGACTTATTACACTTGAGGACTGTGAATCCTCCAGCCGGTTAGGCGTCGCGTTCTGAGCATCCAAGAGTCATTGTGGATCACCGGTGAACGAAGTCTGTGAAGGTTTGCGAGTCTACCTTGAAGACTTACCAGAGTGATTGGGCGAGGTCTGTGTGACCTTAGCTCAAGGGGAATACGGTGAGGACTGGGTGTCCTGAGCTGCATGTTCAGGACTGGGTGTCCTCAGGTTTAAATACCTAGCCGCCCTAACCAGACGTACAGTTGTCACAGCAACTGGAACTGGTCCAACAAATCATTATCTTCAACAAGTCACTGGTTTCATCCTTCCCTTCCCTTTACTTACTGTTGGTCCTTGTGAAGTCATTGTATGATTGCATAATCTTTTGTCTTCACTGAGTGACTGCTTGTTCTGATTGGCTTCATAATATCTTCCTACCTGATCCTTACTACCTAGCTGCTATTAGTCATTGTGCTTTCACTTCACTGAATACTTGACTATGGTTTGCCTAGTGTAGTCCACCTTCCGCTGCATGGTAATAGGTTTATTTCTATCGTTTGTCTTCAAAACTTCCACGTATTGAAGACTCTCATAAAAAATCGCCTATTCACCCCTCCTCTAGTCGATATAACGCACTTTCAAGGATACACGTTGGATTATAGATCATTTCCAACAAAACATTCTAGTAAAGTTTTTCTCACACAACAAATAACAAAGCGATGAAATGAACTTCAGCTCAACTACTCGTCAGCGTTGGAAACGCTTGCTTTGAACCAGAAGTGATTCTCTCGGAAGGGCCATCTACTGTCAATCTCGAGACCAATGCAGGATTGATCATCGAGGCTAAAGCGGCCTATGTCAGGACCCATATAGGGACGATAGGGAAGCATAGTAACGTCCAAGGTATAAATACAGTTGCTTCTCATAAATGGTAGTAATGTTGTGTCAGCAGCAGCTAGATCGCCTTCCACCATCATTGGATAGTTTTGTCCAAGGAAGACCGAGTTTCCTCCAAGACTTTCACTACTGAACCAGGGAGAAGGTGTTGGCGCTAGTACACTAGTATCCATCCCGAATACCCTGCAAGGGATGTTGGAATAGGTCCGGAGAGTGCGACCATACGAGACAACACCTGCTTCCTTAGTAACATCAGCAGTGCCCCGTATACAGAAAAGAAGAGGTGATCCATCAGAATAAATTGACAGGCGCCATTGAGTATATGGGTCCTGCTCGTCCTCTTGCTCGTGAATAAAATTTTCAAGTATAGGTGGTGGAATGTTCATAGGACCTTGGAAACACAAGAAGGTTAATTGGTAAAGGGAAACTAGCTAACTCGCATGCATGTGGATGAAACAATTATAATTACGATGGAAGACAAACGTACCGAAATCATGAGGATTCCATGCAAAAATAGTGCCACGAGTGGTGGCAGCAAACACAAGACCCTCATATTGAATTGCATCACAGTACTCATCCGTGCATAGAAACTGATTTTTGAGCAATATCCATCGAGTCAAACCATGAAGGACGACAACAAGCTTGTCGAAGATAGCGACAACATAAGCATTCCTATAACCCCAAGAGCGGCTAGGAACTCGACAAATTGCTATCTACCGTAGACGATAGTCAGCATGATTAGATTTGAACTCATGTAGAATATTAGTGTAGTCAACCTCTGGGCGGCCGTCTGAGATTTTTCGAAGTGGAACCCGGTAATGAGTGTACACATTCACAAGTTCCCACTCACAGTTGTACCCAATATAAACAACCCAATCTCCATTTGTGACTGCCCAAGCCTTGCCCTCAAGCGATGGCATCTTAACATCATACATATCATTATCAAGCGGCATCAACTTACACAAGGCGAGGCTTCCCTCGTCCCCACGCCAGTCAGCAGGGTCACGGCAAAGAAGATAGGGGAGATCAAACCGCACCTGGACCCTCGGGTTCCTTGTAATGATGTTATTAGTTGAGTCGAGAATGGTCTTGAATGAATCTGCCATGCTAGCCGAGGTGATGACGTTGCGCCGATCTATGAGTTCCTCCACCGCGTCATCATTCAGATCAGGACAAGAATAAAAGGGTCATTTCTGGCATGTTCCCTCCATGGAGAAGACGATCAAACAATGGTAGAAGGAAGGGTGAAGGAAAATGGAGGAGGGAGGAAGAACTAGCGTGCGACAGCAGTTCCAAATCAAGAGGGAAAGGCGAAGAGTCAGTGGACATTTGCCATGGTACACGAAGAGGCGCCTGGGGAGCAAACGGTTGCCACAGAGGTCACACACTAATGACAAGGGCCGAGTGAACCGCATGCAATCCCATCGCACAACACACGGGTCTTGTTAAGTTGAACCGTTTCTGTTCTCTTGTGTCAACGCAAATAGTTCATCCAAGTGAATCGTATACCGTATATCGCACACACCTTGATCTGGCTGACCATTTCTTTTGTGTTGCCTAATCACAAACAGTTCATCTGAGTGAACCGTATGTTGTATATCGCACACACCTTCATCTGGCTGCCCGTTTCTTTTGTGTTGCCTAATCACAAACAGTTCATCTGACTGAACTGTATGTTGTGTATCGCACACACCTTCATCTGGCTGCCCGTTTCTTTTGTTCCTCCTCATCACAAACACTTACTTGAACTAAACCGTATGTCCTTCATTGCACATGCAAATAAAATCTGAACCATGTTTGATGCATCCTCCATCGCAAATGTTTTCACCTTTTCTGACGGTTTTCATACACCACCGTTTGCGATTATTGCATCGCACACAGTTTCTCGAAGGGTCTGTGATCGTAGTGTCGCGTTAGCAGCATCCTGCAGTAGTGTTGGTATAGATGGTATAGATATAGATTATACATGTAAGAAGTTTAGGAACAAAAGTGAGCGTGACAGACAAGTTATCTAGTACTAGTTATCTACTACTCCGTAATAATTAAATGCATTGATAAATAGATGTATCACCTAGTGGTCGGACAAGGGGACTGATCGCGCCCTACAAGTATTTGGAATTGACTTCCCTAAGAAAATATTTGGAATTGACGTGGTATTTAATATGAAATGTTTGCGATGAGAAGGAATACATGTGGCTTGATGACGTTTTATATTTAATTTTATACACCTCTAGCAGAACATTCAATCAATCAAACCATAGATTTCATTCAGTATGACTCTGACTTTACATTCATACGACGATTCATACAAAATAAACGGAAATGATAAACGTTTGGATTTTAAGCATGGCAATCTGAACATCTTTCATGGAAAATTTAGATTAAGCGGTGACGGGGGCGACTTGCGGTGGGAAGCGGCTCCTCTGTCGTGCTCGATGTGTCGTCGAGCTACTAACCGACGGTGACGGCAACGGTGTCGTCTTGTGCCGTTCTTGGCGTAGTCCTGGACGTTGTCCCTAGCTTCAAGGAAGGCCGGAATGTTCTGTACTTCCGTCTCTAGGAGTGAGTCAACAGGCGGGAGGAAGCGACTGGCGTTGGTGCAAGGAAACAGTCAACGGCGGCCATCCATGCCGCTGAGGGGGCACTAGCACCCACGCGGGGACAGGCGCTGGCAACGGCGCGACGGAGACATTCGTGTGCACGGGCACCGGCACGGGCGCGCGTGTCAGTGCACGCATAGGCACATGCGCTGGCAGGTGCACGGGGGCATGAAATTCGGCGGGGACCTCGTGGAACCCCGTGGCATCAAGCTCGGCAACAATGTGCGGCTCCCAGCCCATTAATGCCATGTGGATGGGCGCTGGCATAGTCGGGCGACGGGAGCCGAGAACGGGAGCGGGGACAAGCGCGACATCTTCCCACAAGGCCAGTTCAAGCTCGCGCAAAGCACCTTTTGTTCTTGACACTCCGGCTGGGTGTCTTCCTGAGGAAACTGGAAGACTAAGGGCAGACCATCGTGATGCGGCATGGCGTACGGTTAGGTCAAGCTGGTTGGAGGTAGACAATAGGAGAATCAGCGAGCAAGAGAGAAGATTGTAGCGATACCAGGTAGTGTGGGAGTGATTTTAAACTGCGGCGCCGACGCCATTAAAACTGGGGCAGTTGGGACGAAGGTGGGCGGCGGAGCCTAGTCAAAGGCTCACCTCCCGGTGAGCCTGCACAACGGCCTACTCGCACGCCTCCCGGTCAGCCAGCACATAGATCTGCTCAGACACCTCCCATTGACTCACACGCTTGCCCGAACGGCAGCTGCCGATGAGATGCGGGACTCGTGGCAGCACGTAAACGCCCACGGTTTGAATAGTGAAAGCGTTCCCCTTAATGTGATAGGTCTTTGTTCCAAAATACCTTGGCTCTTCATTTGTGCAACTTCTCATAAGTAGCTTGTTTCAAATTGAACAATAAAAATTATGACAACATATTTGTGCCATATCATGAGACCATGCTCAGTTTCATGAATTTTTGGTCAGTTTTGGATTTTCTGAAATTTAAAATCCAGGATTCGAAACAATATCATAGCCTACATCATGCAATAAATTTTCAAGCGGTACATCTTTACTATTGTAGATGTTAATATTTCTTAAGAAAGGATTTGGTCAAACATTTTGCTTAGATAGACTTCAGACAAGTTATATATGCAGAGTAAAAGGATAATCCCTCTGTACCAGTGCATTGCCTGATATATTAACTCAAGTACTAGGCACGAACAAACGGGGCTCAATTCTGTGCTCATCCTGGTGTAGTTCTCCTACTAGTACTAGGCAATGGAGTTGACGGGTGACCTTGGGTAGCGGCGACCTAGGGAATTGAACCGTGCTTGGCACGGCAGGTAACATTGTCTAGTAACTAAAGCATCCCTCCATTGTTCATCGTTAGTCATTATGGACTGGGGACATGAGGGGAATTTCCTAGGGCTGGAATTCTGGCCGCTAGATATTTCGACTCGAAACACAGAGGCTCGACTGGTTGGGGTTGGCTAATGTGCGTACCACGCATGCCACCAGAAAGACACGAGCCCGGTTTTTTTGAGGATCAACACGAGCCCAGGTCTGGCTGGTACGCCGTTGGGTGCTACCATTCGAGAATACGAAAGGAATCTTTTAAATGCCCGAACGAATCTATATGTATTACAATGCCCATATTTTCCTTGCAAATAGTAATGTCAACGTGGTAATCGATTTATGATGAGTTCTTGAATTAGAGTGAGTTTGTGATATAGTGATCTCAACGTGGATTTCACATTTCATGGTATCCCTAGTAAGTTTTTCATTGCAAATTCAAATTTCAAAGATGAACTGTATGGTGGTGAGAAAACTTTGTATGTATCAAGCATATGACCACACACACACACGCACGAATACGACAACAATCCAGTAAGTATAGTGCATCTATTTTCCAAACCATGCATGTATGACATGAATTCAAAAGTACTCCCTCTGTTCCTAAATATTTGTATTTTAGAGATTTTAACAAGTGACTACATACAGAGCAAAATGAGTGAATCTACACTCTAAAATATGTCTATATACATCCGTATGTGGTATTCCATTTGAAATCTCTAAAAGACTAATATTTAGGAATGAAGGTAGTAAAATGTAAGACATGCATGGTCCTCAATCAATATTTAAAATGAACAAGAAACTGAAACATGAATATTAAGTCAAGTACTACATACATGCAAATGTTGTGTTTAGGCGGAGCTATGTAGATTATCGGGGGTTAACCCCTTGACCTTAGATAAAATTGTGAAGCTCTATTTATGATTGTTTAGATTATATTTTTTAACATTATATTTGTCCTGCCCTCCCAAACACCGATTGGTTGTGCACCCCCTCCCAGGAGAATATCTTGTGCCCCCACACCTTAGATGCTATATGCTGATATGAGTTGCATGGAGCTTGTAGATCTGAGATATAGCAGCTCACAGGATGTCTTAATATTTTTACAGGAAACCTTAATGAGTTTGAGAATTGCACACAATTTGTACAAAAACTACTCAGATGCCCTTGGATCCCATATCCAATGACCTCAGAGCTCGTATCACCGTAGCATCCAAGATGAAGGAGGACCTCATATTCTCCTGTATGTAAGATTATAATGTGCTACCACTCCTTAGATGCTTTGGTGATACAAGCTCTTCGGAGCCGTTGGATCTGTGATTCAACAACTCCTTGGAGGTTCGAATGTTTTTTTTGCAGAAAATCCCCCAACGAGTTCGGCCACTGCTTACAAGCACAAAGACTGCTCAGATGCCATTGGATCTTAGATGGAACGACCTCGAAGCTCGTATCAATGTAGCATCCAAGCTGCGAGAGCACCTGATGTTTTCTCGCACGGGAGAATATGAGGTGCTCCCGCACCATAGATTCTATGGTGATACGAGTTCCCAGAGATCTAACAGCTCATAGTAGGAGGTTTGAATGTTTTGCAATATATGCCTGAGAGAGTTTGGTAACTACGCAGAAAGTACAAGTACTACGCATGTGGCATCTGATCACAAATCATACGACCTAGATGCTCGTACCACCGTAGCGGCTAATTAAGCTACGGGGAGCACCTAATATGAGCAATTGGCAGCCGTTGGATCCAAGATGCAGCGGCACACACAAGGCTTGAATGTTTTATTTGCAAAAAAACCTTGGAGAGTTTGGAAATTTCGCATAATTACAAAGACTACTCCCAATCCATTGGATCTCAGTTCCAACGACGTAAAAACTCGTATCACCATAGCATCTAAGCTGCGAGGTGGATGTGATATTCTATGCCGCTATCATTTTTGTTCCTAAACTTGCAAAATACGTGTAACTCGTGTCATTACTTGTCTAACCATGCAAAGTGTTTGTGCAAAAAAAACATCCTACACTAAAATATCGGAACAACACACGGGGGTCCCACTTGTCATTGATCAAATTTGGACCTGAAACTAACAAATCTGAAAGATGAGATTCGAACTAGCAACCTGGACTACAAAGTGTAAGTCGATAGTCTGAAACAACAACGGTTGTTGGCATTGTCCCATAACTTGATTTTATACAACATTATGTTGAGTAGAGTAGAGGGAGTGGCTCGTCAACACGTGCATGACCATTGACTCACTTACTGGTGGGTCCCATGTCTGCGATCTCTCTCTCCTCTCCATCGTCTAACCTTTAGACACACGGGCTTGCCGTGGTGTTATTATAACAAAAAAATCTTGGAAAATAGAAGAATCTCCTAGAACAAGAGACGTTGTGGCTAGTCGAGACGGAGCTAACCACACCTATCCTCTGTGCCACGTTATCATGATGAAGACGTGTGGCTACTGGGGTGTTTTCGACCGACTGGTTGGGTCCTGAGGTCGAACCATAGGTAGTACGTCTGATACAATATATTTTTACACGCACATTTTTCCTCCGTGTTGAGACGTGGCATACCCTACCGCGCGTTTCGGGGTCCTCCCGGGTGGTGCACACATATATTCTTCCTTGCCGAGATGTGGGACGCCCTACCACATGTTTTCTCTGTCCTCCTCGGTCGTAGCGCCGAAGCAAGTAAATGAGTCGTCAAATCATGAAAGACCACATTTCCCGCCGAGTACATTAGTGAAGCACGATGGCTAGTTAGTTGGGCTAGTGTGGCCAATTAGCTAGGCCGCCGCCACATTTGTTTTTTCACCCCTTTTTTATCTCCTTGCCCGCAGGTAAATTTAAATATCCACAGCGGCGTTGCTCTAGTCTTTGGGTGCAGCAGGCGCGGCAGGATTTTTATTTTTTGATTGATGGGAGCAGGCGCGGCAGCAATTAGTCAGGATGACTCCACCTGTAAAACCCACTGCTCCCTGATGTGTGATACGTCTCCAACTTATCTGTAATTTTTGATTGGTCCATGCTATTGTATTATCTGTTTTGGATGTTTAATGGGCTTTAATATGCTCTTTTATATTATTTTTGGGACTAACCTATTAACCGGAGGCCCAGTGCCAGTTTCTGTTTTTTTTTGCCTATTTTAGAGTTTCGCAGAAAAGGAAATCCAAACGGAATCCAAACGGAATGAAACCTTTGCGGTGATCTTTCTTAGACCGAATGAAACCAGAAGACTTGGAGTTCAAGTCTGGAACTCCGTGAGGTGGCCACGAGGCAGGTGGGCGCGCCCAGGGGGGTAGGCGTGCCCCCACCCTTGTGGGCCCCTCATAGCTCCACCGACATACTTCTTTTGCCAATATATACTCTTATACCCTAGATCAATCACAGAGAGCCACAAAACCACTTTTCCACCGCCGCAACCTTCTATACCCGTGGGATCCCATCTTGGGGCCTTTTTCGATGATCTGCCGGAGGGGGAATCGATCATGGAGGGCTTCTACAGCAACACCATAGCCTCTCCGATGAAGCGTGAGTAGTTTACCAAAGACCTTCGGGTCCATAGTTATTAGCTAGATGGCTTCTTCTCTCTCTTTGATTCTCAATACAAAGTTCTCCTCGATGTTCTTGGAGAACTATTCGATGTAATATTCTTTTGTGGTGTGCTTGCCGAGATCCGATGAATTGCGGGTTTATGAACAAGATTATCTATGAATATTATTTGGTTCTTTTCTGAATTCTTATATGCATGAATTGATATCTTTGCAAGTCTCTTCGAATTACCGGTTTAGTTCGGCCTACTAGATTGATCTTTCTTGTAATGGGAGAAGTGCTTAGCTTTCGGTTCAATCTTGCGGTATCCTTTCCCAGTGACAGTAGGGGCAGCAAGGCACATATTGTATTGTTGCCATCGAGGATTAAAAATGGGGTTTATATCATACTGCTTGAGTTTATCCCTCTACATCATGTCATCTTGATTAAAGCGTTACTCTGTTCTTATGAACTTAATACTCTATATGCATGCTGGATAGCGGTCGATGTGCGGAGTAATAGTAGTAGATGCAGAATTGTTTCGATCTACTTGACACAGACATGATGCCTATATTCATAATCATTGCCTAGATATTCTCATAACTATGAGCTTTTCTATCAATTGCTCGGCACTAATTTGTTCACCTACCGTAATACTTGCTATCTTGAGAGAAGCCACTAGTGAAACCTATGGCCCCCGGGTCTCTTTCTTATTATATTGCATCACTTTTATTTACATCACATCTTGTTTACTATTTTGCTATCTTTACTTTCCAATCTGTATAACAAAAATAACAAAAATATTTACTTTACTATCTTTATCAGATCTCACTTTTGCGAGTGATCGTGAAGGGATTGACAACCCCTTTATCGCGTTGGTTGCAAGGTTCTTGTTTGTGCAGGTACTAGGTGAATTGTGTGTTGTCTCCTACTTGATTGATACCTTGGTTCTCAAAAACTGAGGGAAATACTTACGCTACTTTCCTGCATCATCCTTTCCTCTTCAAGGAAAAACCAACACATGCTCAAGAGGTAGCAATGTGAAAAGTCGTTGACTAGTGTTTTCCCATGGTGAAAACCAAAAGATTCGCCCTGCTCCTTGGCTGGCTCCCTCCACCTTCCCGTAGATTGCATTGCCTTTCAGCCGTTTCGCCCCCTTTGCTTCCTCTCCCCATTTCTTCTACCTGGTTCCATGGTGGCGCACCAGATTACGGAGTCTGAGGTGAGGCGCCTGACACAGGAGCTCCAGGCCAAGGATGTGAAGCTCAGGGCCAAGGACGTGGAGCTCCGTGAGCTCAAGGAGGAGAGGAGTGCCATGCTCCTTCTTTATGTGCAGGAGTTCACAGAGCTTCAAAAGTGGCAGGCATCCACCACAAAGATGCTCGAGGCGTCGGCGGCGTTGCTGCAGAAAGCGGGAGATAAGATAGGCGGTCAGGCGAGCCGGCTGGAGCGCTAGCGGGCCGATCGTGACGAGGTCCTGGATCGCCTAAACCACTTGGTGGACCATGTTGCCACGCACGTGTTGCGGCTGCATGATTCCTACCGTTGTGCCAGCGCGACCATGCCAGGCGCCGAGCTAAACCCGTTCGACCACCCCATCGACTTCATCGAGTTGCGGATTCCTGACCAAGTCTCCTTTTTCACCTATATCTCTGAGGAGCTGAGCCGTCTCCGCGCGATGGTGGGGGTAGAGCTGGACAAGGAGGGGTTGCGGACTGTCGTCACTGTTGCCGGGTGAATCCTCTCAGGGCTCCGTCACCAGAATCCATTCATGCCATTGGACGCCATCTTTGATGAGCTGGCTCCCATCGACCGGGAGCGGGCTCTACGGGCGGTGGCACCCTACATCACCAACGTCATGCACCTCGAGAAGTAGAGGGACTTCGGTGGTGTTTAGGCGTCCTCTGGCTGGGCATGTCCATGTCTTGGTGCAACATGACCGTTGGATCAAACAGACGGTGCAGATCAGTCATTGTAGCACAAAGCGTGTGGGTGTGTTTGGTTGCATTCTCATCTCAATATAGTTGTCCCCTCTTCATGCATGCTCCTAGTGTAGTAGCGTTAACCTACTAGTGTGGACTCATGCACCCTTCATGCACTCTGCCAAACACCCAAAAGTGGGTCGATAAGGGAACTTTTGCTCCCATCCCATGCACCATTCACACACCCTGCCTAACACTGATTCATGCTTCATATGGTTCATGTTCCGTGGAGTACTGTAGCACTATACTCTCCTGCGTTGTAGACCTAGTTGTGTTAACATTGATCTCACCGTTCATTCTCGACCGGATAGTCAAAAAAGGGGTACTATGTTACATTACTGTTCATATAGTTGACATGCGCACAAAATCATTTGTTATCGTCATATCTTACTACACTAGCAACAATATTATGTAGTATTGATGTATGAACCACTTCACATGCCTAGTAGTAGGAGCACTGTGTAAGTTCAAGTGGCCGCCATGTTTCGCACTGCTCCGTCGTAAGAGTAGAAACGCTTGCTATAATCATTTTTTTCTTCAGAGACAGTGGACACACTCTACCGTGCGGATCCTCCTCGACGGTCGTCAGGAACAATGTACTCACTTTCGCCGACGTGTGGGCCAGCCAGCATTAGGGTCCACTAGCCATGCACTAAATTACTCCGTACTAGAGTGGCACACTGCACAGTACACTACCCCGATCGAAGCGCCGCAGTAATGCCCAATGAGCCGTCAAATCACAAAACCCCTACCTTTCGAGGTGTAAGTTGGACGGACGAAGCAACCATCATTTCACTCTTCTCCCTCAGCTTCCTCTCTTGAAGAAAACCCCAACTCGCTTCTCCCTCATCTTGTTCCTCATTTCTTCAAGAACCCTCGACCTGCTTCTGCTATTGTTCTTCTCTCCCAAAGAAGGAAAGGTGAGCACATCAATGGTGTTGATTCTGGCCAAGGCCAGGTCTTGCAACCCTGAGGCTGGTCCTATAATTCCCTCTCTTTACTTCTTTTGGGTTTGTGATTATGGTTTCTTTTATTTCTATTTGACAGTTTCTTGATGGATCTAGGAGCATCGGCCGAAGTGATGTCTATGGCTCTGGCCAAAACCATTGAGGCTCGGTGTACGAAGAAGCGCAAGCACCCCGCCGAGACTATCGCAGACAAGCTCAAGGTCATCGCCCTCTCCAAGGACCCCTCTCCGGGATCCCTCATTAAGCAAGTCTAGGTAATATCTCTTCTTGACAATCTTTTTCTCGATCTTGATCGTGTTTTTTCATATAAAACACAATACTAGTAAATTTTTCATCTAACACGGAGTACAACTTTCTGGGTGATCTTGCATGTGATTTTTGTGTGCCAATGACCGTTCTAAGTTACTCTTTTGATGAAAACATGCGAGAGGTTGACACTGATTTCTTATAGATTACTTCAACTACTTTATGAACATCAATGCTACCTTTGAAGGGAGTATATTAGCCTCAGTAACTTGTGTTATGGATATTGCAAGTAATCCCTCTACTCTCATGCCTTTGAAGACATGTTCAAGTGTCTTTGTTCACTCATTTCTGTGCGTATATGTAGTCTTATATAGAGTAAAATATTAAACATCATCTTATATTTCTGAACGGAGGTAGTAATAAAATATTTGGTTTCTGTTTGAATTAGAACCAGGTCCGTGGTGGAGATGAAGTTCTCAAAGTCATGTCGTGTGAATTGGAAGACCTTAGGATGAGTTCTACTGCTAAACTATCCAGCTGATGTGTCCTTGTCGCCACATGTCCTGAACTAGTGTTTTCCTGTAGCATTGTTGTCAGGTGTGTTCTTGAGGGTGTACTTCACCACAACAATTTCCTAGCTGTGCCTTCGATTACGAAGGGTGTGGTTCTTGTAAAGCTTCCCGATAAATCTGATGTGGACTGTCTTCATCGTCATGTTAATGAGTAGAAAAACCACTCTGTTAGGTTCTCCAAGGTTGACGAGATGGTGATGGTGCTGGTAGACATCTCTCACGAAGTCCATGGCCTATTCAGTTATGCAAAGTACATCCCATAGGTTGGTGGCAAGAAATAGTCTGCAGAGTTTAATTATTGCAACTTTGCTTGTCTGTAATAAGTAGTATTGTTCAGTCCTTGATTTGTGTGCGTGCACCCTGTATTGTTTAGTAGTACTGCTTTTGTTGTGTGGTGAGTCCTGAGAACAGTCTATGTTAATGTCTGACCACTCAATTCAGTCTGTATATTTTAAATATCCAGATCATCTTTTTTGTGAGGACGGTTTATCAATTATGGTTACATTCCAATATCTGTATGCATTTCAGGGTTTATCGCACCCATCAGCATTTCCAGTCCCATGGATATTTGGTCCATACGATTTGTCACGACCTTTGGACTGTCTTGCTTGTGGGAGTAAGCTGGGGCCCTGCATGCCACGGGTAATTGGACGATCAATCTTTTGTTTAGAACTTGAACATAGTGATTTCCTGGTAAGAATTCACTCGTGTCACATCAAGTAAATATTATTGATTTACTGTCTAAATCTTATAGATTTAATGTCATGTTTTCTTACTTTTGCTGCAATTTTATTATGCAGGTTTTTCCATGTGACATTCGTCACAGAATAAACCGTTTGGTTTGCTCTATGATGGTTATTTTTGCAGGTTTCACTTCTTATGTCGTGTCAGTAATGAAGGCACTGTCCATCACTTATATTACTGGACACAATTGGATCAGTCTATTGCCTGAGTACAATCCGAGTCCTATGATGAACTGTAGTTTGGTTTACCAAACACGCACAATTAGTCCTTCTCGCTTTTAAAAGAAATGAAGAAAAAGATTGGATCAAGGTCACAGAGTCTAGTCAAGTTAGAAATCTGATCATAGCAGCCAGAGACGATCGCTGTTGTCTCGCACATGGGTTCCACCTTCAGCAATGAATCGAGCACCGGCACCTTCTTCAACGACACTTGCTCTAGCACTGACAGCGACAGCAGCTTAGTCTGATCCACCTTAGGATTGGGAACCAACCGCGTCAGCGGATCACACTGATCTACCGGAGGATTGGGCATCAACACCGGCACCAGCTCCACAAGGAGTACCATCTCTGGCGGCAGCAACAGCGGCACTACCAGTCGCACCGGCACGGGCACCAGCAACGGCTCCGGCACCTGCACCAACACTTGAAGTTGCACTTGCATCTGTTTCGGCCCATGCAGTGGCAACGGGACCAGCAGTTGCACCGGCAATAGACTGGCCTGCAGTTTGCACTTCATATACCAAAGTCCTTACAAAAACCTACATCTCCACCTTCTTGGTAAGTATTGGCCGCCCAAGTGTGTCGTTCTTTTTTATTTCCATGTTGTTTCACATGATTCACTCTGTTGATCTAACTGTTTGTGTATGTCTTCTTGTTTCCAAACAGAGAATTCATAGAGCAACGAGGGAGTCATTCAACAATCTGGGCAACCATGGCCAAGTTTCTCTTACCATGCATAGCCTTGGTATGAATGAACCTGCTCAATATACCATAAGTACAAAGGATGATCGCATGATGATTGATGCTAAAGGATGGTCAAGGTTCAAATCTAAATCAAATCTTGAAGTAGGGGATGATGTCAAAATCAAACTTTCTCGGCAAGGAGAGCTGGTCCAAATCAACATTGACATTCTTGAGTAGCAGCACGCAACTGCCGAACTGATCTATCCTCCAAGAGATTTTGATGTAATAATATGGCATTGTGAAACAAGTGTCATGTGTGTATAAGTAGGACGACAGTATTATTTATCACGTAGGATATCGTTGATAGAATTGCAACTCTGATTGCTGGTTAGGAACTGTTGTTCGATTTCATTCTAATAGTTGTCATGCTTTATTCAATTTTCTATATTCGCCTTGCGACATCATCTAAAATCAGCACCGTACTGATTGCTTGCAATATGAAATGCCCTAACATAGAACACATGGGCCCCCAAAGATGCAGGCCCACCGACCTGTGGCTCAAAGTCCAGAACCGTGAGCCTGTTTGAGTATTATATTCTCAACTGAACCCCATACTATGTTATATATATTCCCCTTGATTTTTCTTATGTATAAAGTTGTTATATAAAAGATTTTTATATTTCTTTACCGAGGGAGTATCTTTCTGTCAAAAATATATTTATATGTAACTAGTTACTGCTACTTCTTAAGTTTGCGTTGGTTTTTCCCTTGAAGAGGAAAGGGTGATGCAGCAAAGTAGAGTAAGTATTTCCCTCAGCTTTGAGAACCAAGGTATCAATCCAGAAGGAGACAATGCACAAGTCACCGAATACCAGCACAAACAAACAACAACGTACACTCAACGCGATAAAGGGGTTGTCAATCCCTTCACGGTTACTTGCAAAGGTGAGATATGATAGAGATAGATAAACGGTGAAGTAAATATTTTTGGTATTTTTGGTTTATAGATCGGAAAGTAAAAGATTGCAAAATAGTAAATCAGAAACTAATATGATGTAAACTAGAACTTATATGATGGAAAATAGAACTTGTATGATGGAAAATAGACCCGGGGGCCATAGGTTTCACTAGAGGCTTCTCTCAAGATAGAAAATATTACGGTGGCTGAACAAATTACTGCCGAGCAATTGATAGAAAAGCGCAAAATTATGACGATATCTAAGGCAATGCTTATGAAATATAGGCATCACGTCCGTTTCAAGTAGACCGAAACGATTTTGCATCTACCACTATTACTCCACACATCGACCGGTATCCAGCATGCATCTGGAGTTTTAAGTTCATAAAGAACAGAGTAATGCATTAAGCAAGATGACACGATGTAGAGGAATGAACTCAAGCAATATGATGAAAACCCCATCTTTTTATCCTCGATGGCAACAATACAATATGTGCCTTGCTGCCCCTACTGTCACTAGGAAAGGACATCGCAAGATTGAACCCAAAGCTAAGCACTTCTCCCATTGCAAGAAAAACCAATCTTTTTGGCCAAACCAAATCGATTGTTCAAAGAGACTTGCAAAGATATCAAATCATGCATACAAGGATCCAGAGAAGATTCAAACAATATTCATAGATAAGCTGATCATAAATCCACAATTCATCGAATCTTGGCAAACACACCACAAAAAGGTATTACATCGAATAGATCTCCAAGAACATCGAGGAGAACATGGTATTGAGAATCAAAGAGAGAGAGAGAAGAAGCCATCTAGCTACTAGCTATGTACCCATAGGTCTGTGGTAAACTACTCACGCTTCATCGGAAGGGTAATGGTGTTGATGTAGAAGCCCTCCGTGATAGAATCCCCCTACGGCAAGACACCGAAAAAGGCCCCTAGATGGGATCTCACGGGTACAGAAGGCTGCGGTGGTGGAAAAGTCTTTTCGTGGCTCCCTCTATTGGTTTTGGGATATATGAGAATATATAGGCGAAGAAACTAGGTCGGTGGAGTCACAAGGGGCCCATAAGGGTGGGGGCGCGCCCTCCATCCTTGTGGCTGCCTCGTGGCTTCTCTGACTTGCATTCCAAGTCCTCTGGATGTCTTCTGGTCCAAGAAAAATCATCGCGAAAGTCTTATTCTGTTTGGACTCCCTTTGGTATTCCTTTTTTGTGAAACTCTAAAACAAGACAAAAATAGAAACTGGCACTGGGCTCTAGGTTATTAGGTTAATCCCAAAAATAATATAAAATAGCATATTAATGCATATAAAACATCCAAAACAGAGAATATAATAGCATGGAACAATAAAAAATTATAGATATGTTGGAGACGTATCAATTATTCATGCCTTTCTACTTCCTTTCTCTTATATGTGGGGCATCCGGCAACGGGGTCCACATGCCATGCACCAAATTAGAGTGCACAACTGCACGGTAGACTCACCCCGGTAGTAGCGCTACCGTAATGCCCAATGAGTCTTCAAATCACAAAAAACCCACCTTTCCATCTTTAGCAGTAAGCTCGAGGGACGAAGCAACAATATTTCACTGGGCCTGAGTCCCTTTCTTCCTTGTCTGCTTGTTCAGAGAAAACCCCCTCTCTCACTGGGCCTGAATCCCCTTCTCCCTTGTCTGCTTCTTCAGAGAAAATCCCCTATCGGCGATTGCATAGGGTTTTCTCATGGAGAACCAGGTATGAATTCTTCATCCATCCCCGATAAGTCCAGGTCCCTTGGTCGCGGGTAATCCTAGGATGGCAGCTGTCATTGTTGATGTATTTTTCTTCCTACTGAATCTAGCGTGTTTCATTTACAGTGCCCAAATTGCAAGGACCCTACAGGTTTCTGCGCCCTTGGCGAGACAACACACTTGTTCCTTCTCATCCTAACACAAATTTTAAAACACTCATAGTATGTTCCTAGAATCCTCTTTTCTATCCGGGAGGGTGGGGGTTTTAAACATGTTGTCGAATAATTTGGAAATTTGGATTGCTATATTTGGATAAAAGTTACTAGTACCATGATCAACACTAACGTGAAGGAGGAAATTATTTCTAGATTTGGATAGCGAATACATTGTGTTCTCATATTATTTTTCCTGCAGTGCATTCCTTGCTCTGCCAGAACACATGTACTCAAGATGGTCGGCCTTTCCATAACTGAATACACCAGTTTAATGGTCACATTGAAGACAAGCCATGGATATAAGTTCCGAGTTGGGTTCATGAACCAAGAAGATCGCCACTTTTTTATGGCCGAACTTGGATAAACTTTCTCAAGTGTTACGGACTAAAAGTTGGCACATGAATGTTGATGGAAATAGTAGAACCTGGTCTCATCTTCACTGTGATCTTCCACCTTGATGTCATTCCAGTAGATCATCCATGTTAGTTTTGTATCTGGTTCTTGCTTGTTGCCTCGATTACTTCTTAATCCACCTATTCTATCTAACTAATCACAATTTAAATTTAGAAGTAGCAACGATTTGTGATTCCCTTCTCTCATGAAGATGCTACTTCTAACTAATATTTCTTATAATTGGTGGCATGTGTAGGTTATTTCAAAGTTAAGCACGCTATCCGTTTGTTATTCTATAAGAACTCGACTGTTACAGATGGCACTGAAGTTGACTGGGACAACATCCACAAGTTCCTACACTTTATTGATCGTCTTGAGGTCATTGTGGGGCGTTTCAATGGTGGAAGGCCACGTGGGATATGTGTGCCACTGCTTCACATGTTGAATTGGTCCAACTATGTCAAGAGACTTATGGTACGAGCTATTTTTTGTTATATATGTTGTTCATAAACTCTTGCCTATACACAGTTTTACAGTTGTGATCTTCTTGAAACAGAAACTACCAAGTTCTATTGTTCCTATACAGATGCCTGACCACGGTCGGGTCATACTTGTGATTGGTCACAATATGTTGTTTATGTCGACCTACTCCATTCCCCTTGGAGGTGAAAAGATACTTATTCATGCGTGGTCTCAAATAATGAAGGCCCATCCATCTTGGAGAATAGGACAGAAGGTTATGCTCATGCTTTTCCATGGCTCTAAAGCGAATATCCAGTTTATTGACCACATTGCGAGATGAACCCGCTTTTAGAAGGTTGTGGATGCGCGGGGTGGCACCTAGGCCTTGTCCTGGGGCTTGGTGGCCTCACCCTTAGTTAACTATAGGCAAAGTAGCACTGTTTGAGGCGTGCTTTGTATGGTTGAACCTGTATAAGTACTCATACTGCTTTCAGCTATGGTTGTTAAGTGCCCCTGCTGGTTTCAGTTAAGGTTGTTAAGTACTCCTGCTTCTTTTACAGTCTGTCATGTTTCTTCAATCCTGTCTTCCTCCATCCGCCAAAACCAAAACAGAGTAGGCGGGGCCGCCTGCTTCCGCCTCCCACGGCTGGCTGCGCCTCAGCACACGCATCGCCGCCCCACCATCTCCTAAATCATTAACGCTGACGTCCGATGCCTCGCCGTCGTCCTCCGCGCGCTTTGGTGCACTCGCCGCGGCGCTGCCCTCTCACGTTATCAACATGGTCAACAAACAAGAGGAATCGGGAGAGGACTGTACATGGAGAGGATGATAGTAGGGTCCCACCATGTCCATGGCCGTATGCAAGGAAGTTCCTCATTTTTAGTTATATATACTCCATTGTCAGCATATAGAACAAGAAAATGCTTCCTCCTAGTGGTTTCCTGACACCTGGGACCCATGACATTGTCAGCGTATATAGTCAATAGACAAGAGAACAACACAAGATCGGCTGACACCTGGGACAAAGCTGCTCGAGCAGTATTTTTTTGTTATTGTTGAGACGGAGCAGGGTTTCAACTGGGCTGTGGCCCGTCTAGCCCAAGCTTATATTTTACGTTCACCACATGACCAGCCCAGCTATTTTTTCTTTGTGAAAATGAGCCCAGATTATTTTTTCTAAATAATACCCAATCCAAGCCTACTTATTTTTCTACGCCCTGATGGGCTGCAACTCTATCAAGACGGCTGCAAATCATGAAAGTAATATGAAATCGGCTGTAAATATGAAAAAACAGACGACAAATTGGCAATTACTTTATAATTTCTGTTTTTTCACATTTTTAGATTCCAATTTCACTGGGCTTTAACCTAATTTAAATATATCTTCTAAATACTTTAAATCTGGCTCAACATTTTGGTATTAAAAATAGTTCGGACCCCACTAAAATATGCAAAATTTCGTTTAAATTTTTAACCCTGGCCCTGGCCAACAAAGAAATGGACTGCAATAAATTGCATAAGAAGCTGCAATGAGCTGTAAATTATTAAAAAAAATAGGGAATAGTATGACTTGTGGGCCTATTAAGTTGACGCGTATGCAAGAGTTTTTTACGTATTATATATTTCAACAAACGTTTCTAGCAAACGTAGCCGTTGGATGTCAATCCAACGGCCGTCGTGCTTCTTCAATCTCTGATCTTCTTGCTCCAGCCGCCAAATCCTGCGCCGACGGGACCGCCTGCTCCCGCCTCCCGTGGCCGGCTATGCTGCCGCACAGGCCTCACCGCCCCTACTACTCCCACCACTGCCAGGCCATCCCTCTACTCACTGACATCCCTCCACTAGTGTGGCTTCACCGCCTCTGGGTCATTCCCTTCCTGGGTTTCACCGTCGTCCATCGAGCCGGTGTTCTCGGCACGGCATGGTCAACACTATCAACAAACGAAAAACATCAGAAGAGGGATGTACATGGAGAGGCTGACAGTTGGGACCCACATGGTCCATGGCCACACGCAAGCAAGTACCTCCTTAGTACGCCGAAAAGAATGAATCCTCCCAATGACAGCTGGGACCCACCAGCTATATCTTGGCACGGAAGGAAGTGCCTCCTCATTAAGCGAAAAATAATGAGTGCTCCCCATGACAGCTGGGGCCCACTAGATTTGGAGGTTAACTTGTGGACCTCCTAAGTTGACGTGTATGGAGGGCTTCGTCAAGTTAGTCAACAAACGATTCTATCACCAGTGAACGTTGGATTGTTAACATCCAACGGTCGTCTTGCTTCTTCAACCTCTGATTTTCTTGCTCCAGCCATCCAAACCACTGCATGCTCCTACCTCCCGTGGCCGGCTGTGCTGCCGCAGAGGCCTCACCGCCCCCACTACTCCCACCGCTGACCAGGTCATCCCTCTACTCACCCGCACCCCCTGTTATTCTGCGGTGATGGCAGCCTCATAGCATAGCTGAACCAGTCAACCCTCGTACTACCCTCCGCATGTTCCCAGGCTCCGCGTCGTTCCCTGTCTCACCATCGTACACCGCCTGGTGTTGTCCGTGCGACATGGTCAACGTGGTCAATGAACGACAGCCATAGGAAGAGGACTGTACGTGGTGAGGTTGATAGATGGACCCACCAGCTACATCTTCGCAAGCAAGGAAGTGCCTCCTTATTATGCGCAAAAAAAGAATCCTCCCCCTGTCAGCTCAGACCCACTAGCTAAGTCTTCGCATGCAAGAAGTGCCTCCTTATCCTCCCTGACAGTCAGGACCCACCTGGTCAAAACTATGTAGCATTGTCATTCTGGTTGCAAACGTGCACGTACATACTGGTCCATCGGTCTTTCTGCCATGATGAACCGTGGCCCAGTAAGGAGTGGTAGCTGTTCAGGCAGTCCCGTCTATATTGTGTATACGTACATACGTACATACGGGCGGGGTCTCAAACGCCTACTCGCGCATACGTACGACTAGGGCTCATGTACATGGAGATGCAGTAGAGGGCAGCAAC
This sequence comes from Triticum urartu, assembly GCF_003073215.2. Taxonomy (NCBI): domain Eukaryota; kingdom Viridiplantae; phylum Streptophyta; class Magnoliopsida; order Poales; family Poaceae; genus Triticum; species Triticum urartu. The sequence continues at coordinate 144,820,693 of NC_053023.1, forward strand.
GACATCCTATTCATCGGCAGCCAACCGGCTGGGTCGGAATGGAGAAACAACGTTGTGTTCATCGAGAGGCAACAGAATGTGTCCTGTTCATCGGGAGCCAACCGGCTTGGACGGAACAGCCGAAACAAGGCCTGGCGTACCGTAGAACGGAGGAAACGGCCTTCTGTTCGACCGCCTACAGTCGAAACAGGGTCTTGTTCATCGGGAGGGGTCTGGTGTACCACAAAATAGAGGAAACAGACTTCTCTTAGACCTCCTACGGTCGAAACGGGGCCCTGTTGATCGGGAGGGGTGTGGCATACCGTAAAAGGGAGGAAACATACTTCTCTTCGACCTCCTACGGTTCAAATGGGGATCCTGTTCATCGGCAGGGGTGTGGCGTATCGTAAAATGGGACTCCATGGGCTACTGTTCATCCACCTTCTACTGCCTCGCTCCAGCCTCCACGGGCTACCGTTCATCCATCGTCAACCTCCTCCAGCCTCCACCTGCAACTGTTCATCCACGGCATCTCCCTCCTACCTCCACCAGCTACTATTCATCCATGGCGTCCTATTCATCCAGCCTCCACCGGCTACTGTTTGACCAGCCCTCCACGGGCTACTGTTCATCCAGCCCTCCACCGACTACTGTTCAACCAGCCCTCCACGGGGTTATGTTCATCCACCCGCAACCGGCTCGATCGGGGTCATGTTTATCCAGCGACAATGACCTCTCCTATCACGGGGTCCTGTTCATCCAACCCCCACCAGGAACTGTTCATCCAACCCCCAACAACGCTCACTATTCATAAAGAGGCAGCAGGTTCGATCGTCTTCAGTTAGCAGCAGTAGCGAAGGAATCGCTCGATTGGGTTCAGTGACACGTAGCTAGTGCAATCGCTCGGGTTCAGTTAGATCCCAACGCCTTGCACCCACGCACGTACGTGTATGAGAGAAATGCAGAATCCGTCCATGCACCGCTCGGCCCCGACCACCCACCGTAACCGGGAACTCCCTGATATTTTCCTCGCCCTCGCTTCTCCCATGGTTTTTTCCGTCACGGCCAACCCAAAGAATGTCATGCAGTTGTGTCTCTGGCCCGCCCAGGACAAAAAGCCCATTTTCTGTCATGATTTTTTGTCATAGAAGTAGGATCCCACCACATCTATGATGATACCAGGTTTTGTCACAATTATCCTCATAGAAGTGTCATAAGCATGACAGAAAAAATTCGTTCGGCCCAAAATGTCACGGATGTGTCTTTTTTACTTGAGTATATTGTACGTCCAAAGCGAAACGAACATTGAATACCATTTATATATGATATGATGATGCTATGATCACCGCTTCAAAATTTTGAATCCGCCTTAGGTTGAATTCAAAATTTTGAAACTTTTTTAGGGATTCAAATACCATGTGTCTTCTTATGCATAAAACATTTTTTGTTTGACGCACCATCTCTGTGTATCACACATGCACCCACTCGTTCTCTGTCAGTTTCATTTCGGGGTCTCTCTCGCTCCCTCTTCCTCTCTATGTCTCTCTCTCGCGAGCACACACACATACCACCTCTCTTCCTCTTTGTGCATGTCACACCTAATTGATCTCTTGAGGTATCGGGGTTGTATCTTGTTCGTCAGGTTGCACTTCGACACACGCCTAGGTCACTCGACCATGCATTAATCGTAACCAAGCCTTTCATCTATCTTTTTTAAGAATACATTCATCCTTCTCGCCGCTCCTCTCTAGATCGGTCGATCGGTCGATCTCCTAACCCACTGTAGTCCTCTTTCAATCGATCCATAGCTAGATGGTACACGACCGGCGCACACACAAAGAACCCCCCTTCTCTCCACCCCACACGATCATTTCTATCATAGAAACACACGAAACCTTTATCTCCTTACACGACACACACTCGATCTCTCAACATCTATCGATCTTGTCAAGATGTGTCGGGGCATGAACCGAATGGGGTGTCAAAACTAAGATGGGAAGAGACACGTGGTGGAGGCGACGCAAAACTTTAAGCAAAATGTTTGTCTGTATGCATGTCGGACAAATTACAACATTGGAAATACATGCATGGTCTAGGCCCACATGCGAATGACACTTGGCAGAATATCCAAGGCATGCGGGTCGGGAGGATGGACTGAACCGGAGGGCGGCATGATCGATGGAGAAGAGGGTTGGAGAGGAATGAGATATAAGCAATGCCACATAATTATACTTGCATGAATCAAATAAACATTAAGTTGTCTCGTTTTCCCTTCCGTCTTGGTCACGGAGTAAGATACACAGGGACTAGTATAGTTACTACTGTCGGAACATGGTATAAGTTGGACCCCTAAATGTGGGCACGGACCAGGCACACCTCAATTATTCCTTCAAAAAGTCGGACACCTAAATTAGCACACCATCCGTCTACTTAATCAAGTGTTATGCTTCAGGAGTCGAAAAGGAAAAGGGTGGTATTGTACCCAAAACCACCACACTTGGGGCTAGGGTAACAACTTGGTATTGTACCACATTTGAACCAGGGCACAAAAACCACCTGTTCTGCGCCTAATGTGTAACGCGGAGCACTGACGCTTGAATTTGGCTGGGAAAATAGTGAAACCGACATGTGGGCACACATGTCGGCACGAGTGGCGTACACTAGTCCAATGGAGGAGCTAGCCCATGACCTCCTCGCCACCGGCAACTGTTCATGTGGGTCGTGAGGGCCAGCAACATGGCCCACCTCCCGCACCGCCTCTGGACACAGTGATTGCGGTGAGCAATACACTCATCGTTGCTGGACACGCTTGGCTTCAGGGTGCCGAGGGTGGTGCTACCGATGTGGCACGACAAGCAAATCAACACTCGACTCGTCGAGGATGGACGGGGTGCTGAAGTGCACGCTCCGCGCCGCGTCCGCGGAATGTTCTAGCATGGCCAACTTCATCCCCAGGACCTGAGACCATACGGGGTCGTCTTGCTTTTTCAATGGCATGTAGGATCGCATAGGCATCTCCAACGTTGCCACACCCGTAGCTAAATGATACATATCCAACGTATCTATAATTTTTCATTGCTCCATGCTATTATATTATCTATTTTGGATGTTAATGGGCTTTATTTTACACTTTTATATCATTTTTGGGACTAACCTACTAACCGGAGGCCCAACCCAAATTGATGTTTTTTCCCCTATTTTAGGGTTTCGAAGAAAAGGAATATCAAACGGAGTCCAAACGGAATGAAACCTTCGGGAACGTGATTTACTCAACAAACGTGATCTAGGAGACTTGGAGTGGCTGTCAAGAAACAGGGGAGGAAGGCACAAGGCAAGGGCGCGCCCTCCACCCTCGTGGGCCCTTCGTTACTCCACCGACGTACTTCTTCCTCCTATACATATCCACGTACCCCCCAAACATCCAGGAGCACCACAAAAACCTAATTCCACTGCCGCAACCTTCTATACTCGAGAGATCCCATCTCGAGGCCTTTTCCGGAGCTCCACCGAAGGGGGCATTGATCACGGAGGGCCTCTACATCAACTCTGTGGCCCACGGATGTGTGAGTAGTTTACTTCAGACCTACGGGTCCATATTTATTAGCTAGATGGCTTCTTCTCTCCCTTTGGATCTCAATACAAAGTTCTCCTTGATTTTCTTGGATATCTATTCGATGTAATCTTCTTTTGCGGTGTGTTTGTCGAGATCCGATGAATTGTGGGTTTATGATCCAGATTATCTATGAACAATATTTGATTCTCCTCTGAATTCTTTTATGTATGATTGGTTTATCTTTGCAAGTCTCTTCGAATTATCAGTTTGGTTTGGCCTACTAGATTGAGCTTTCTTGCAATGGGAGATGTGCTTAGCTTTGGGTTCAATCTTGCGGTGTTCGATCCCAATGACAGAAAGGGAACCAATACGTATCGTATTTTTGCCATCGAGGATAAAAAGATGGGGCTTATATCATATTGCATGAGTTTATCCCTCTGCATCATGTCATCTTCCTTAAAGCATTAATCTATTCTCTTGAACTTAATACTCTAGATGCATGCTGGATAGCGGTCGATGTGTGGAGTAATAGTAGTAGATGCAGGCAGGAGTCGGTCTACTTGTCTCGGACGTGATGCCTATATACATGATCATACCTCGATATTCTCATAACTATGCTCAATTCTATCAATTGCTCGACAGTAATTCGTTTACCCACCATAATACTTATGCTCTTGAGAGAAGCCACTAGTGAAACCTATGGCCCCCGAGTCTATCTTCCACCATATTAATCTTCCAATACTTAGTTATTTCCTTTGCCTTTATTTTACTTTGCATCTTTATTTCTCTCTATCATAAAAATACAAAAAAATTATCTTATCATATCTATCAGATCTCACTCTCGTAAGTGACCGAGAAGGGCTTGACAACCCCTTTATCGCGTTGGTTGTGAGGTTCTTATTTGTTTGTGTAGGTGCGTGGGACATGAGCGTGATCTCCTACTGGATTGATACCTTGGTTCTCAAAAACTGAGGGAAATACTTATGCTACTTTACTACATCACCCTTTCCTCTTTAAGGGAAAACCAATGCAGTGCTTAAGAGGTAGCAAGAAGGATTTCTGGCGCCGTTGCCAGGGAGATTCGCGCCAAGTCAAGTCAAGATTTGACTCGAACAACGAGTCATTTCTGGCGCCATTATCAAGTACCCATCACAAACTCTTATCCCTTGCATTACATTATTTGCCATTTGCCTCCCGTTTTCCTCTCCCCCACTTCACCCTTGTCGTTTTATTCGCCATCTCTTTTCCGCTCTCCTTTCTTTCGCCATGTCGGAATCAAAAAGGGTTGGGGGTTCTCTCCCTAGTTTTGGTACTCTTGACAATCCTTCTATTCTCTCTAAACTCATAAAAAATGATGCTATGGAAAGACCTACCGTAGTTATCATTGAGAATCTTAATAATTTTGACGAAGATGACTCCGGAATTTTTTGTTATTTACTCGATGAATCTTTGAAAGATGCTTGGGATAGACTATTAAGGCTCCGGGCCAGCTATGTGCCTCAATACCAAATTGAAATTTACTTAAAGAGCTTTTATGTTGCCCTACCTTCTTTGTTTAAGCATGTCCTAGATTGTATTTTTGAAGAAGGTTTTCTTGAAGGGGATGCCGTAGATACTTATGAAAAGATGAAAACCATATTTGGGCACCCCATGAATGAGAGGGTTGAATCCACATCTCTTTTGCTCTCTTACCAAAACGAATCTATCAAAGAGATGAAAGCTAGCTTAGATGCAAATTTCCGTAAAATGCTTAATCTTTCTTCTACCATTAACAACCATGTGCTTTATCAAAATAGGAATATTAATGCCATAGATAATAAGTTTGCTCTTTTCTTCCCTAAGACTAAAGATGGCAATACCTAGATCTATCTTCGCTTTTATTCCTAGCTAGGTGCGTTAAACGATAGCGCTTGTTGGGAGGCAACCCAATTTTATTTTTATTCCTTGATTTTTGCTCCTGTTTAGTAATAAGTAATTTACCTAGCCTCTGTTTTGGTTGTGTTTTTTGTGTATAATTAGTGTTTGTGCCAAGTAGAACCGTTGGGAAGACTTGGGGAAAGTCTTTTTGATCTTGCTGTAGAAAACAGAAACTTTAGCGCTCACGACAATTGCTGCCATTTTTATTTGGAAGGTGCTCTTTAGTTAATTCTTTTTGAAGATGATTAATAGAGAAATTATTCACGTCCAGAAATTTATTTTAGAATTTTTGGGGTTCCAGAACTTGCGTTAGCAACAGATTACTACAGACTTTTCTGTTTTTGACAGATTATGTTTTCCTTGTGTTGTTTGCTTATTTTGATGAATCTATGGCTAGTAAAAGAGTTTATAAACCATAGAGAAGTTGGAATACAGTAGGTTTAACACCAATATAAATAAAGAATGAGTTAATTACAGTACCTTTAAGTGGTGTTTTGTTTTCTTTCGCTAACGGAGCTCACGAGATTTGCTATTTTGAGTTTTGTGTTGTGAAGTTTTCAAGTTTTGGGTAAAGATTTGATGGACTATGGAACAAAGAGTGGCAAGAGCCTAAGCTTGGGGATGCCCATGGAACCCCAAGGTAAAATCCAAGGACACCAAAAAGCCTAAGCTTTGAGATGCCCCGGAAGGCATCCACTCTTTCGTCTTCGTCTATCGGTAACTTTACTTTGAGCTATATTTTTATTCACCACATGATATGTGTTTTGCTTGGAGCATCTTGTATGATTTGAATCTTTGCTTTTTAATTTACCACAATCATCCTTGCTGTACACACCTTTTGAGAGAGACTCACATGATTTGAAATTTATTAGAATACTCTATGTGCTTCACTTATATCTTTTGAGCTATATAGTTTTTGCTCTAGTGCTTCACTTATATCTTTTAGAGCACGGTGGTGGATTTGTTTTATAGAAACTATTGTTCTCTCATGCTTCACTTATATTATTTTGAGAGTCCTTTAGAACAACATGGCAATAATAAAATCTTTCATATAAGTGCATTGAATACTATGAGAAGTTTGATACTTGATAATTGTTTTGAGATATGGAGATGGTGATAGTAGAGTCATGCTAGTTGAGTAGTTTTGAATTTGAGAAATACTTGTGTTTAAGTTTGTGATTCCCGTAGCATGCACGTATGGTGAACCGTTACGTGATGAAGTCGGATCATGATTTATTTATTGATTGTCTTCCTTATGAGTGGCGGTCGGGGACGAGCGATGGTATTTTCCTACCAATCTATCCCCCTAGGAGCATGCACGTAATACTTTGCTTTGATAACTTGTAGATTTTTGCAATAAGTATGTGAGTTCTTTATGACTAATGTTGAGTCCATGGATTATATGCACTCTCACCCTTCCACCATTGCTAGCCTCTCTAGTATCGCGCAACTTTCACCGGTGCCATAAACCCACCATATACCTTCCTCAAAACAGCCATCATACCTACCTATTATGGCATTTCCATAGCCATTCCGAGATATATTGCCATGAAACTTTCCACCGTTCCGTTATTATGACACGCTTCATCATTGTCATATTGCTTGCATGATCATGTAGTTGACATCGTATTTGTGGCAAAGACACCATTCATAATTCTTTCATACATGTCACTCATGCATCATTGCACATCCCGGTACGCCGCCGGAGGCATTCACATAGAGTCATATTTTGTTCTAAGTATTGAGTTGTAATTCTTGAGTTGTAAGTAAATAAAGTGTGATGATCATCATTATTAGAGCATTATCCCAAGTGTGGAAAGGATGATGGAAACTATGATTCCACCACAAGTCGGGATGAGACTCCGGACGAAAAATAAAAAAAGAAAAGAAAAAAAGACGCCAAAAAAAGAACAAAAAAGAAAGAAGGCCCAAATAAAAAAATGAGAGAAAAAGAGAGAAGGGACAATGTTACTATCCTTTTTCCACACTTGTGCTTCAAAGTAGCACCATGTTCTTCATATAGAGAGTCTCCTATGATATCACTTTCATGTACTAGTGGGAATATTTCATTATAGAACTTGGCTTGTATATTCCAATGATGGGCTTCCTCAAAATGCCCTAGGTCTTCGTGAGCAAGCAAGTAGGATGCACACCCACTTAGTTTCTTTTGATGAGCTTTCATATACTTATAGCTCTAGTGCATCCGTTGCATGGCAATCCCTACTCACTCACATTGATATCTATTGATGGGCATCTCCATAGCCCATTGATACGCCTAGTCGATGTGAGACTATCTTCCCCTTTTTGTCTTCTCCATGATACGTCCATTTTGCATCATGCTTTTATATCGATATTTATTGCATTATGGGCTGTTATTACACATTATGTCACAATACTTATGCCTATTCTCTCTTATTTTACAAGGTTTACATAAAGAGGGAGAATGCCGATAGCTGGGATTCTGGGCTGGAAAAGGATAAAATATTAGAGACCTATTCTGCACAGCTCCAAAAGTCCTGAAACTTCACGGAAGACGTTTTCAGAATATATAAAAAATACTGAGCGCAAGAAGTTCACCAGGGGGGCCACACCCTGCCCATGAGGGTGGGGGCGCGCCCTACCCCCTTGGCGCCCCCCTACCTCGTGGGCCCCCTGGTGGCCCTCCAATGGCCATCTTCTGCTATATGGAGTCTTTCGATGAGGAAAAACTCATAAGCCATATTCCTGGACGAGACTCCGCCGCCACGAGGCGAAACCTTGGCGGAACCAATCTAGGGCTCTAGCGGAGCTGTTCTGCCGGGGAAACTTCCCTCCGGGAGGGGGAAATCATTGCCATCGTCATCACCAACGCTCCTCTCATCGGGAGAGGGCAATCTCCATCAACATCTTCACCAGCACCATCTCCTCTCAAAACCCTAGTTCATCTCTTGTATCCTATTCTTGTCTCCAAGTCTGGGATTGGTACCTGTGGGTTGCTAGTAGTGTTAATTACTCCTTGTAGTTGATGCTAGCTGGTTTATTTGGTGGAAGATCATATGTTTAGATCCTATATGCATATTAATACCCCTCTGATTATGAACATGAATATGCTTTGTGAGTAGTTACGTTTGCTCCTGGGGACATGGGAGAAGTCTTGCTATTAGTAGTCATGTGAATTTGGTATTCGTTCGATATTTGGATGAGATGTATGTTGTCTCTCCTCTAGTGGTGTTATGTGAACGTCGACTACATGACACTTCACCATTATTTGGGCCTAGATGAAGGCATTGGGAAGTAATAAGTAGATGATGGGTTGCTAGAGTGACAGAAGCTTAAACCCTAGTTTATGTGTTGCTTCGTAATGGGCTGATTTGGATCCATATGTTTCATGCTATGGTTAGGTTTACCTTAATACTTTTGTTGTAGTTGCGGATGCTTGCAATAATGGTTAATCATAAGGGGGATGCTGTCCAAGTAAGGGCAGCACCCAAGCACCGGTCGACACACATACCAAATTATCAAAGTACCGAACGCGAATCATATGAACATGATGAAAACTAGCTTGACGATATTCCCATATGTCCTCGGGAGCGCTTTACATCATATAAGAGTTTGTCCAGGCTTGTCCTTTGATACAAAAAGGACTGGGCCACTGTCGGATTTCGGGTTCCGGCAGACCCTTGAGGTTCGAACACTGGGGTGCATGCGGAGATTTCGCGTTCAACCTACCTGCACCCCTTTGGCTCGCTAAGATCTAAGCTATGGAAAGAACAACACAAGAGACATAGGGTTTACACTGGTTCGGGCCACCGTTGTGGTGTAATACCCTACTCCAGTGTGTGGTGTGGTGGATTGCCTCTTGGGCTGATGATGATGAGCAATACAAGGAAGAACAGCCTCGCGAGGGTCTGTTCTTGGCTGAGGGGATGAACTGCTAGGAGGAGTTCAGTCACCCTTCTCTCTCTCTTCTCGATTCTCTCTCCGATTTCGATTCCTCTACCCTGTGGGTGGCTAGCCCTATTTATAGGCAAAGGCCCTGGGCCTCTTCCCAAATATTGAGCGGGAAGGGCGCCAACAATTGGCCATTTTGAAGGGGAACATCTGCTACACTTATCCTGACTAAAGTTGGTCCTCGCCTGCCAAAGGCTCTGGTGGTGACGCTGGCTTGGGCTCCACAATGACTTCCTCCCTGCCGTTGGACTGGTCTTGGTCTCGTTGCACCGAAACGGGTGCCTTTGCTTGACGCTCTCGCCTGCGCTTGCTCCCTTTGCACCAAAGAGGAAAGGAGGACACCGCGTGGGCCGGCACCCGCCTGGCGCCCTTGGTCGTCATGGCTTGCGTCATGGGCACCTTGTGAGGTACCCCGCCTTGATCTCTCCACCTCCTCGCGAGGCAGCCTGATGAGGCCGTGCCTAAGGAAGCTCCGTGTCGTCCGCCCCGCGAGGCTTGGCCCCTCGCGAGGGTCTTTGGTCTGTGTTGATGAAGATGGGCCGTGCTGGGCCCCCGTTGAGCCACGCCGCAGGCAGGCAAGTCTAGGGACCCCCGTTCCCAGAACACCAACAGTAGCCCCCGGGCCCAAGGCGCGCCCGGACTTGGACGTGCAGGGAAGCAAAAGGGCAAGGGCGAAGCACCGCGGGCCCTAACAGCCTGCGGCCTTAGGCGCCGCGTGGCGGTTGATTGGGCGTGGGCGGCACTGTTCCCCCACGCCCCCTTATTTTGCGCCATGCTAGGCGGACTCGTAGTCGTACACAGCCGCTCCCCTTTCTGTTGCTCGAGCCCCATCTGTCCTTCCTCCGCTCGAACTCCAGCTTCTGTTTTCAACCCAATCTCGAACCTTCTGTTGCTTTTACTGATCCTTGCTCCGCATGCCCCTTCCTGCTGAGCTCGCGGAGACGGCTGAGGTGCCGTCCCCCTTGGCTTCGCCCCATCCACCGCCCTCAAGCGCTCCGAGCAGCAGAGCCCTTGTGGTGAGGGCGATCGGAGAGGCGAACAGTCCCGAGGCGCATCGTGGCCTTGCGCACCTCGCGATCCTCCTTCGCGGGCCTTCTCGTGGCATAGCCAGCCTGCCGTGGGCTTCTCGCCTGGTCGTGGACTGCAATTGGCCGAGGCGCTCCCTGCGCTCTTCATCTGGGGACGCGCTGGCTCCAGGCCGGGCTTCTGGCGTGGTGTGCCCGGCCGTCGCGAGAGTGCCAGCCCCCAGCTCCCTGCCCAGAGGGGGAGTGCTGATTCGTGGCCCCCGGCGCTTGCTTGGGGCAGATGATGGTGTGGAAGACGTGCTTGAGTGCGCCCGGGAGCGTCGCGCTCTTCGCCAAGGATTCCTTCGAAGGGCGGCTGACGCGGTGAGCCTGCTTGGTGAGGAGCTTGCTGATGAAGACGCGCGCCTTGAGGCCGAGGGCCTGTGCCTGGCTGGAGAGAGGCGCGAGCTGGAGGGCGCCATCGCCCTTGCGCGCCGTCAGCGCGATCTTGACGACGCAGAGGCCAAGGAGTCGCTGGTGGCCTCTCGGGAGGCCCGATCTTGTGCCGCTGAGGAGGACCGGGAGGCTGACCGGCGGTGAGAGGCGGCGGAGGAGCGGTCTCGGGAGCTCCTGGCCTGGTGCCACTCAGTGGAGGAGCAAGTGGAGCTGCGCGAGGCAGCCCTGGCGTCGATGAAGGTGGCCTCTGGCGACCCATCAGAGCTCCAGAAGCGTGAGGAGGCGCTGACACTGGAAGCCACCGAACGTACCCGCGAGTACGAGCGTCTGGAGACGAGGGAGCGCTTGGTGACGCAGGCGGAGGATGATGTCGCTGCACGGGAAGCCCGTGTCCTGGAGGAGGTCGGACGTCGGGTGGCGATGGCGCGCTTGAACCTCGAGCACGAGTTCAAGGAGAGGCTGGGTTTGATCCGGGCCTAGGCTGAAGGTAGGACTGCTGCCTTGAGGGCCAAGCTGGAGGAAGTAACGCGGCGGGCCGATGCTTTCCGGGCCGCCCTTGAGGTAGCGCAAGGGGAGTCAACCACCTCCCAGGCTGAGGTGCTCCTTCTTCGCCAGCGGGTGGAGGAGGCTGAGGTCGTCGTGTGCCAGAATGCGGACGAGATACGTGAGCGGCGGATCCTGGAGCGTGAGCACGGCCCCATGCTCACCATGCTCCGGGAGAGAGCCAACACAGCCTTGGGCAACATCTGCGAGGCGGCTGTTGGCAAGCCGCACACAGTCAACTACGCCGGCAACCTTCAGTTCTTTACCGATGTGGTGACGCAGTTGGAGGCGTGGTCGGTCAGGGCTGACAGGTTGGTGGAGGAGAGGAGCCGCGCCCTGCTCGGGCGCGCCTTTTCTCGCGTCTTCAGCCATCTCCGGAACATGGATCCCCACTTCGATTTCGACGTCGCCATCGCCCAGTCCCCCAGGCCGTCCGAGACGACCTGGCGCACTGGGTGGAAGACAATGTGGATGCTCTTGTCAGGGCCTTCGCTTCAGACAACGACAGCGTGATCGTGGCTGCCGATGAGGGTGGTGTGGTGAACGGCCCTGCCGCCGCTGGCGGCGACGCAGACAGCGATGGCGAGTCCAGCGACGCCAGCAACGGTTCGGGTGGTGCTCCTGAGGACGCATATGGGGATTTATCCGACTAATTGTGCATCATTCCTGCTTCCTTACCCTGCATGAATAGAACTCAGGTTTTGGCCTGATGACTGTGAGAGCATTTTGGAGGGGGAGCCCCTCATGTAAAACTTGTGTTCATCGTATTAGTAGACGTTACATTGCCCATGCGCCCGCGCCAAGTGGTTGGCTTAAGCGACGTGCTGGTCGGCTAGTTTACCTTTGTCCCGTGCGGGCCCTGAGGTAGCCTGTGGGAGGCTGTGGTGTCCCGAGTGTTCCCTGATCGAATCCATAGGATCTGCAGTAAAAAAAACCTCCTGAGAGGACGCGGCGGCGGCAGTCTGGGCTGCGCGCAAGCTGGGCCTGACCCGGCTCGCGAGGGGCTCACGAGGGGAGGCAGCTGAGGCGAAGTGGTAATCAAAACGCGAGAAATTGCTCGAACAAGACTAAGCACCCCTTCCCCGAACACACGCAAATCTCAAATTCGAATCCAACTTAAATCCAGCGGGGGAAAGTGAAAACCAAAGGGGAAAGCAATGAAAGCAGACAAAAGGCCGCGTCCGGCACCTAATCTAGTCTTGGATGTCTTCTCACCAGCGCGGAGCTAAGTGCTGCCACTGGGCATGGGAGGGAGCCCCAGGGCCTGAGGCCGGCACCCCTGAGACTCCGGGGCGTGTACAGCCCCACTCATTATTACCTGAGAGTGTCACGGGGCGGCGAGCTTCACAGGCACTAGGCCTTCTTCACAGGTACCGGCCTTGCTTCATATCGCCAGACGAGGGCCCCACCTTGCGCCACACTCTAGTGCCATCAACGACGACCGGAAACCAGGACGCCGCCGATGGGGTAGAGCGGTCGCTAGCGGTTCCCCCGATGACCATGAGTCCTCTGCCAGGGGCAGGCCCTGAGGCACCTCCCCAGCAGAGGGCCTACCTCCTAAGAACACCTTGCTCCGAACGGCGCAGTGGTGATGTATGATCTCGGCCCCTCTCCTGCAGCCCCCTGCGCCCCTCCTCCCGAGGGGTAGGAGACTATGGGAGCGGGGCAGCTGCTCACTGTGGTGACCTGCACCTCCTGCGATCCGTGATTAGCGTATGCCTGCTCCTGAGGAATTAGCGGTACCCGATAATCACTGCCTCTAGCATGGCCAGTGGGACCGTCCCGGGGCTCCTGGAAGAGCTCAGCTTCTGGCGCCTCGTCCCCCCAGCTTGGGCTGAGGAGCGAGCCTTGTTCGCCCTCATGAGGGTGCCCATGGACCATCATGTGGGGAACGTATTCTTCTGGCGCCGTCATCCCGAAGGCCACGCTGTAGTGCTCCGCGTGCCACGCAGCTCTGCTTGACGCGCCCACCGTGGGGTGGTAGCGCGGCTGTCCACTAGGGCCGTGGGTCGCGTCGAGTCCTTCTTCTTCGCGGACCGGGAGCGGGGGCAGCTCCGCCGCCGGTCCGGTGCCGACAGCTTCGCTAGCGTTGGAGTAGCCTTGGAGCTCGCGGGCGCGCGCGGAGCCCCCGCGCAGGCCGCCCTCGGCTTGAGATGGGAGCTGGGTGCAGAAGGGGAGAGCCCCCGAGGCGGCGAAGCCCAGGAGCTCTACCACCCGCTCCAGCAGCACGTCGCGGCCGCCCTCCAGCAGCCTGCACTGCAGCAGCTCTCGGGCCACCGTGAGCGCGGCCCTCGAGTTCGCCTGCTCCCGGCGGGTGTACGGTGTCGTGGTCGCGGCGTGATTGGAGGCCCTTGCTGCCGACCGCGCTTGCCGCGGTGTGAGAGCTGTCGAAGCCTGTCCGCGTCGCCCGTGGCCCGCAGCGCCCTGCGGACCACACTGCCTGGGGCATGGGGTCGCCCGAGGCGAGCGGCTCTGCACTGGCGGGCCACGCCGCCCAAGGATCTAGGTTGCCCGCCTGGTCGCCGGACATGGTGATGATGACGCGACGGGACATGAAGCGGTAGAAGGTGGATTCCGGCGCACCCCTACCTAGCGCGCCAAATGTCGGATTTTGGGTTCCGGCAGACCCTTGAGGTTCGAACACTTGGGTGCACGCGGAGATTTTGCCTTCTACCTACCTGCCCCCCTCCGCCTCCCTAAGATCTAAGCTATGGAAAGAACAGCACAAGAGACACTGGGTTTATTCTGGTTTGGGCCACCGTTGTGGTGTAATACCCTACTCCAGTGTGTGGTGTGGTGGATTGCCTCTTGGGCTGATGATGATGAGAAATACAAGGAAGAACAGCCTCGCGAGGGTCTGTTCTTGGCTGAGGGGATGAACTGCTAGGAGGAGTTCAGTCACCCTTCTCTCTCTCTCTTCTCGATTCTCTCTCTGATTTCAATCCCTCTACCCTGTGGGTGGCTAGTCCTATTTATAGGCAAAGGCCTTGGGCCTCTTCCCAAATATTGAGCGGGAAGGGCGCCAACAATTGGCCATTTTGAAGGGGAACATCTGCTACACTTATCCTGACTAAAGTTGGTCCTCGCCTGCCAAAGGCTCTGGTGGTGACGCTGGCTTGGGCTCCACAATGACTTCCTCCCTGCCGTTGGACTGGTCTTGGTCTCGTTGCACCGAAATGGGTGCCTTTGCTCGATGCTCTCGCCTACGCTTGCTCCCTTTGCACCAAAGAGGAAAGGAGGACACTGCGCGGGCTGGCGCCCGCCTGGCACCCTTGGTCGTCATGGCTTGCGTCACGGGCACCTCGTGAGGTACCCTGCCTCGATCTCTCCGCCTCCTCACGAGCCAGCCTAATGAGGCCGTGCCTGAGGAAGCTCCGTGTCGTTCGCCCCGCGAGGCTTGGCCCCTCGCGAGGGTCTTGGGTCTGTGTTGATGAAGATGGGTCGTGCTGGGCCCCCCGTTGAGCCACGCCGCAGGCAGGCAAGTCTGGGGACCCCCGTTCCCAGAACGCCGACAGCCACCTTGCTGCACTTTATTTACTTTTGTTACTTGTTACTTGTTACAAATTATCCTATCACAAAACTATTTGTTACCTATTATTTCAGTGCTTGTAGAGAATACCTTGCTGAAAACCGCTTATCATTTCCTTCTGCTCCTCGTTGGGTTCGACACTCTTACTTATCGAAGGGACTATGATAGATCCCCTATACTTGTGGGTCATCAAGACTCTTTTCTAGAGCCGTTGCCAAGGAGTGAAGCGCCTTTGGTAGGTGGAATTTGGTAAGGAAAAATTTATATAGTGTGCTGAAATTTACTGTCACTTGTTACTATGGAAAGTAATCCTCTGAGGGGCTTGTTCGGGGTATCTTCACCCCGACCAGTAGAGAAAAGAGTTGCTCCTCAACATACTAAACCTACTGAAAATGAAAATGTCTGCTTTGAAATTCCTTCGGGTATGATAGAAAAACTGCTAGCTAATCCTTTTGCAGGAGACGGAACAATTCATCCTGATGAGCACCTAATATATGTGGATGAAGTTTGTGGATTATTTAAGATTGCAGGTGTACCCAGAGATGTTATTAATAAGAAGGTCTTCCCTTTATCTTTGAAGTAAGATGCATTGACATGGTATAGGCTATGTGATGATACGGGGTCATGGAACTACAAACGCTTGAAATTGCAATTTCATCAGAAGTTTTATCCTATGCATCTTGTTCATCGTGATCGCAATTATATATATAATTTTTGGCCTCGCGAAGGAGAAAGCATCGCTCAAGCTTGGGAGAGGCTTAAATCAATGTTATATTCATGCCCCAATCATGAGCTCTCAAGAGAAATGATTATTCAAAATTTATATGCTCGGCTTTCTGATAACAATCGCACCATGCTCGATACTTCTTGTGCTGGCTCTTTTATGACGAAGACTATTGAATTCAAATGGGATTTATTGGAAAGAACTAAATGCAACTCTGAAGATTGGGACGTCGACGAAGGTAAGGAGTCAGGTATGACACCTAAATTTGATTGTGTTAAATATTTTATCGATACCGATGTTTTCCGTAAATTTAGCACTAAATATGGACATGACTCTGAGATAGTAGCTTCTTTCTGTGAATCTTTTGCTACTCATGTTGATCTCCCTAGGGAGAAGTGGTTTAAATATCATCCTCCCATAGAAGTAAAAGTAGCTGCACCTATTAAAGTTGAAGAAAAGACTATCACCTATAATGATCCTATTGTTCCTACTGCTTATGTTGAGAAACCACCTTTTCCTGTTAGGATAAAAGATCATGCTAAAGCTTCAATTGTGGTTCGTAAAAGCAATATTAGAACCTATACACGTCCTGAGCAAATTAAAGTTGAATCTAATATTGCTATTGTTAAAGATCTCTTGTCTGATAATATTGATGGGCATGTTATTCCTTTCCGTGATGAGACTGCTACAATTGCTAAACCTTGTGCTAAACATAAACCTAGATCTTTGGTAGGCATGCCTGTTATTTCTGTTAAAATAGGAGATCATTGTTATCTTGGCTTATGTGATATGGGTGCAAGTGCTAGTGCAATACCTATTGACTTATACAGAGAAATTATGCATGACATTGCACCCGCTGAGTTAGAAGATATTGATGTCACAATTAAACTTGCCAATAGAGATACTATTTCACCAATGGGAATTGTTAGAGATGTTGAAGTATTGTGTGGAAAAACTAAATATCCTGCTGATTTTCTTGTTCTTGGTTCCCCACAAGATAGCTTTTGTCCCATTATATTTGGTAGACCCTTCTTGAACACTGTTAATGCTAAGATAGATTGCAAAAAGGATGTTGCTACTATTGGTTTAGGTGATATGTCTCATGAATTTAATTTTTCTAAATTTCGTAGACAACACCGTGAAGAGGAATTTCCTAGTAAAGATGAAATTATTGGTCTTGCTTCTATTGCCGTACCTCCTAGTGATCCTTTAGAACAATATTTGCTAGACCATGAAAACTATATGTTTATGAATGAAAGAAGGGAAATTGATGAATTATTCTTTAAACAGGAACCCATCCTGAAACACAATTTGCCTGTTGAAATCCTAGGGGATCCTCCTCCACCCAAGGGTGATCCCGTGTTTGAGCTTAAACCGTTACCTAATACTCTTAAATATGCTTATCTTGATGAGAAAAATATATATCCTGTTATTATTAGTGCTAACCTTTCAGAGCATGAAGAAGAGAGATTATTGAGAACTCTGAAGAAGCACCATGCTACTATTGGATATACTCTTGATGATCTTAAGGGCATTAGTCCCACTCTGTGTCAACACAAAATAAATCTAGAGGAAGATGCCAAACTAGTTCATGATCATCAACGACGGCTGAATCCTAAGATGAATGAAGTGGTAAGAAAGGAAATACTAAAGCTTCTTGAGGCAGGTATAATTTAACCCGTTGCTGATAGTCAGTGGGTAAGTCCTGTCCATTGTGTCCCTAAGAAGGGAGGTATTACTGTCGTTCCTAATGATAAAGATGAGTTGACCCCACAAAGAATTATTACAGGTTATAGGATGGTAATTGATTTCCGCAAATTAAATAAAGCTACTAAAAAAGATCATTACCCCTTACCTTTTATCGATCAAATGCTAGAAAGATTATCCAAACATACTCATTTTTGCTTTCTAGATGGTTATTCTGGTTTCTCTCAAATACCTGTGTTAGCCAATGATCAATCAAAGAATACTTTTACTTGCCCTTTTGGTACTTTTGCTTATAGACGTATGCCTTTTGGTTTATGTAATGCACCTGCTACCTTTCAAAGATGCATGATGGCTATATTCTCTGACTTTTGTGAAAATATTTGTGATGTTTTCATGGACGATTTTTCCGTCTATGGATCCTCTTTTGATGATTGCTTAAGCAACCTTGATCGAGTTTTGTAGAGATGGGAGGAAACTAATCTTGTCTTGAATTGGGAAAAGTGCCACTTTATGGTTAATGAAGGTATTGTCTTGGGGCATAAAGTTTCTGAAAGAGGTATTGAGGTTGATAAAGACAAGGTTGATGCTATTGAGAAGATGCCATGTCCCAAGGACATCAAAGGTATAAGAAGTTTCCTTGGTCATGCCGGGTTTTATATGAGGTTCATCAAGGACTTCTCAAAAATTTCTTGGCCTCCGACTAATTTATTACAAAAAGATATACCATTTGTTTTTGATGATGTTTGTGTAGAAGCATTTGAAATACTTAAGAAAGCATTAATCTCTGCACCTATTGTTCAACCACTTGATTGGAATTTACCTTTTGAAATTAGGGAAAACTTTGTTTTTGCCATTCTAGTTTTTGCCAACTTTGTTTATGCCACTCTAGAATTTGACATCTCACTTTTGCCACTCTTAGATTTTGACAATACATCACAAATGCCATTCCGTGGAAAAAATGATAATTTTTCATTTCACTTTTGCCACTCTTAGCTTTTGACATGTATCACAATTGCCACTCTAAATTTTTTACTTTTTCCACGGAATGGCAAAAGTGATATATTGTCAAAAGCTAAGAGTGGCAAAAGTGAGATGTCAAATTCTAGAGTGGCATAAGCAAAGTTGGCAAACACTAGAGTGGCAATAACAAAGTTTTCCCTTGAAATTATGTGTGATGCTAGTGATTATGCTGTAGGTGCTATTCTAGGGCAAAGAGTTGATAAGAAATTGAATGTTATTCAATATGCTAGTAAAACTCTAGATAATGCCCAGAGAAATTATGCTACTACTGAAAAAGAATTC